>NW_015150606.1:119038-124437 GCF_000732505.1 Cyprinodon variegatus
GAAGCAAGAGGGAAAGGGTGGTGGCTGAAGCTAGACCGAAAACTGGCTGGAGGAATGAATGATCTGGTTGAACTGTCTCTGTAAAGTGCCTTGAGATGATATGTGTTGTGAATTGGGTCCATATAAATATACTGAATTGATTTTAATATTTTATATTGTATATTCTTTAATAGCATATTCAATAATCTAATAAAGTATTAAGTAAACAAACGATACATTGAATTATTCAATGATTTCAGGGTACATTTACAATTTTTTTAACCAAAAAAAAAATGTTACAACTTGTCAATGTATAAACCAGCCAAACCCCTCAGATCTACTCTACATATTCAGAATCAAACAAGGAAAATCTGCTTTTTTTATCTCCACTAATCTAGAAAAACAATAAACTGTCAGAAAATGCTAAAACATTTAATTTAAATCTAAATTATAAACATATTTGTTTAGCATGGCCTGTCAGTACTACCTAAACATTGTTAGTTAGGTTTTTAGTCCAAATTTTCTTTTATTTTTATCAATTATTTAATCCTCTTTTCATGCAATTATCCTCTTTTAAATACTTTTTTTCTTTAATTATTAATGTTCACTGTAAAGTACCTTTTTTTCTCATTTACAGCTTTTTGAACTGTTTTGCTACAGAAACGTTATATATAAATAAACTTGCCCATTTATTTTTTTAAGATATATTATTAATTTGGTCCCTTTTGCCCTGCATAAACGTCAAAGAGGTTAAATTATGATAATTCTTAAAATCATCTTGTGCATTCTAATAAGGATTGGTTAAAGATGCCATTTTTAGTGTTTTCTTTATCAAAATACCATAAAATAAAGTCTATTAAACACTTAACAGAGCTGTTTTTTTTTTAGTTATTAAAGTCATATTTTAGGTATTTTTTATAACTTTGATGTAAGATTTTTTTCAAAATCCTACGTAATTAATGTTTTAAAAATCGACATAATATTTACAGGACCAGTTAACATTTCATACCAGCAGCAAGCGGCTGGTTTCTCACCTGCATGTGGGGCTGTTGGAGGAGACGGTACAGCTCCTTGGCCTCTTCAGAGCAGCATGGCTGGGACCTGATATCTATCAGCAACTACACACAAACCCATGGCAGGTTCAGTTTGTGAGGATTACATTAAACACTACGGTATTATGACTGCATGATGAACCTGCAGTGAGAGTCCTGATGCATAATCCAGAGTCGGAGCAGGAGAGTACGTCAGATACCTTTGAAGACATTCATATACCTGGCAAAAGGAAATTGTTAGAAAAATGCCTTAATTAGGACAATTATAAAGGATCAATAGAGCAGGATATCTATATAAAAAAAAAACAGTGTTGGCTGCAAGGTTTGGCTCTGTTTGATAAAAAGTAGTTTTTTGTAACCTTAAGCAGCGACTGGAGCCAGGACGCCGTCAGCAGACCGTGGAGGATGTCTGCTCCATCAATTTCCTGACTAATAGAGCGCCTCACCTCCTCAATCACATCAGATAGGACCTGACGCAGGCCTGCAGAGTAGTAACCTTCGGATTAGACCGTTAACAACACACCTTAACTCTAATACAGGACTCCTCCTCACCTTGCTCTCCAAGCTCAAAGTGGGGGTTTATAACTTGAGCCTCTGCCGCCTGCCTCATGATCACTAGACCCTCGAACAGCTGTTAACTGCTCACCAGGATGGATGGTAAACCTAAGGATTAATGGATTAAAATCAGAAGCTTCTTTGATTCCTTGTTATCTGAAAAATGTTGTATTCTTTTTTTTGCTGTAAAGTATTTCCTCAAAGCAAACAATCTCTAATTCACAAACAGAAATACACTGATGGATATAGAGAAGGGAAATGAATCTGGACCTCATTTAGGGCAAAACATACTGGCTCAGACAATCTTCTGCAGAAGCAATAAAAAAATAGGTAAGGATTTACATTTACTACATCATGGAAAGTAAACAATTACAATGAAGACGAGTAAGGTTTTCAATATTCCATTTGTTTTATCGTTAACAAGTCTTCAATTTCTGAGACATATTTTTGAAGCCAAAACAAACTAACCATTCTGGCACATTTGTTATTTAATATATCAGACATAATAATTGCAAGTGAATGTGATGATGTATAGAATTAATGACATTGTATGTCAGTGCATGCTAAAATATGTAATATGCTTTTATAATTCATGGAAATAAATGGGAATAATGAAAAAAAAAAAAAAGAGTGGCCCGAGAACAGCGTCTTGAGGAACCCCAAATAGGATTGCAGCATTACACATATTAGTATTTTTATTAATCATTGTTTAGACGTGTCTTTGAAAACGTCTAACAGGATAGTCTAAACTCGAATGTGTGGGTAAAATAATGTTTTGACTCCCATCCCTTCTTTCCAAAGATATTTGGCCAAACTGTTTAGCCAGATTCAAAACTTTATAATTAGAATTGAAAAATCTAGTGTAGAACTCTCACAGAAGAGATCAAAAATAGTGTTTCTAGTTTTAAACGTAGCACTCGGTATTTGGGAATCTGGTCATATCGACACACATAAGTTAATGTGTCATCAGACGTTGGAGAGAAACTCTACAATGTCATCTAACGAGGGAATGTAGATACTAAATTAAAAGGAGCCCGAAACTGGATCCATGAGGAACTCCATATGTGACTGCAACTCAAAGTTGTTTGTAACAAATGTCAATTTAAGAGATCATTCAAGATTATTTTAAAAAGTAGTATCAGTTTTGGGGTTTCATGAAAAAATGTATATATTTGTTTAGTCTTTCATGCTGGGTTAAAAAAAGGCCTTTATTTAAACTGAGACTGTAACAGACATGTTAGAGGCTCAATCATAAAAACTGAGTGAAGAAAAGTAATTGACTTTGACAATACAAAACAGAATCCCTTACATACAGCCAGGTTTATGTTGCTAGTAACTTTAAAGCAGTTTATGATGTTGAACAGGAGAATAAATAAAGAATTTTAAGCAGGTTCTGCATACTGTTTGGAAATAGTATTTAAACATTTGTATCAAAGTTTAATAAAATGTGTTTGGGACAGCTAGAAAACCTGTGTGTCTAATAAAAAAAAACAACTAAAACATAAAAGTTTTCTAAATATTGGATGTAGAGTACTCAACAATTTGTTAACAGTATTTTAGAGTTGAGTAATAACTCAATATAATTCTATACAACAGTGGTGATTAAACACATTTTTAGTATTTCAATATACATTACTGTCTATGATTACATAATTTGTCCCTGACTGAAGTTGCAGGTATTATGTAGTTTTCTAACTTTTGGTTTTGAAAAGCAAACATTTCTAAAATGTCATTGGGCTTTTTTTTTTTTAAATGGCATAACAGTTTTGTACATGAATCTGTTGTGGGCATTTTATTTTGTTTATATTGATTTTGATATTGAAGGTATAACATATTGACTTAAATTAAGAAATATATGATGATATCATATCATATATATATCATGATTTGTCCATATTGTCCAGCCCTACAATATTTATTGATGCAAACAATAAATTGTAGTGTCTTTTGACACAGCACCCTCTAGTGGTGGCTCTAATAGTAAAATCGCTACCATATAAGAATCATTTCAAGCCAAACACAATATAAAATTCAAAAAGCAAGGCAGTAGACTAGTGACTAAGATCTACAGAAGTGGGAAACTGCAATGGGATAAGTCCCAGCTTTTCAAGTTTAATTGGGGTACAAATGTTAATGGGATACTTAATAAAAAACAGATAATATCTGATTAACAGCAATGTTGTCCAGAAATCTTGACAAAGCAAGATACAGTTGCTTGTTGGGCAGTCATAACTCAAACAAAACAGTTACTATTAGATGGATGTTACTGCTTCAGTGTCTGATTACTATCCTAGAAAGAGTTTCTATGATAGACCTGTTGGAAGTGTGTAGTAAGGTAGGTGGAGCTACTAGAGGTAACTGCTGCCAGGTTGTTCCCCGGTGGCCTTTATTCATTCCCTTCTTCTTCAACCAATAAACATAATGTGTCTTACCTTTACAACTGATGTCTTAGAGGGAGTTCAAGTCCTAGTCCACCTCCTCCAATGCAGGAAGAAAGAAAAATCAATTGGTTGGGAAAATAGATTCCCCTGAGAGTGGACGGAGCCTCTGGCTTTCATCTAGAAACAGGGCAACGAGAGAGAGGGCTGTAATCTCTCTCGATCCCACTTAATCCCAGGCAAGTGAGCTGCCTGCCTCTGGCCCCAGGAAGCCGGTTACTCCCTCACCGGCTGGCTAGTCTATGCTGAGCTGCCAAATCTTCTTAACCATTTCAGCTGTTAGCGGTACACAAAGGTAACTGAGGGATAACGACAGAGGAAGCGAAGGTGTCGCCTTAAATAAGTGTAAGAATTGATACATCTGAGGATTAATTACACAATCAGTTATAAATCTCTCAAAAGAAATGCTCATTTGATCTGCATTTCATTCCCCTAATTAAAAACAGTCAAAGGTGTCAATGGGTAACCATTACAAAATCTATACTAGGGGCTGTCCAATTCTTCAGGTCCGCTGTGCTGCACCTTTGAACTGCTTCAACTAACTTGTGTCTATAATCAGGTCACTGGCAAGACTCTGGAGAACTTTCCTCAATCGAAACACAGCAAATTGGTAAGGCCTCTTTAGCTAAAATGGAGTCATTGGTCGCCGTGGTAAATGCTGTCGGAATAGTTCTGGCCTTAAGTAAAGGGTAGGAAAAGGAGCCTGGCTTCATATCATAGTTCCATTAGGAGAGGAAGCATACAGTGTTTCCATTTAGTGCTAAAGAATCCCACAACCCTTGTGTGAAATGACACATTGGCAAAGCCCACATCATGGAAAGGAACCTTGTGCGACACAGGAAATTTTAAACAGCTTCATACGTCTTGGTTTGTGCAATGGAGAGGTCTGGCAGTTTTATAGATTTGAGCAAACCTTTTTCAGAAGGCCGCAGCCCCAATTTGGTGAGCATCATCCATTTGTGTTTCTGTCGCATACATAAGTCTGGAATGCTAAAGGCTGTCTGATTACAGCACAGCAATACAGAGTTCCTTTCCTACAAACCTTAGTGTCTTTCCTATTGAACGCAAGAAAATTGAAGGGACAGGAGCAAAGGCTCAGTTTTACTTTATTCTGACTGAGCTCTTGACTATGGATATAGTTCAGTTAACTGATTTAGGTGTGAGGAATCAAAGACCCATATAAGGAGTTCAGGACTTCAACATCCCCTTATCTATACCCTTTGAAGATTTTGTTAGGTATTTGACATAATCAAACTATGTCAACTGCCAAGTCAAAGGAGTCACAAATAAAATCATCTATGTTAAAGGAAACATCTTTATAAAAGCTGAAATTATACTATGTCAAACCAAAAGTTTATTGTGTTAAAGCTAAAGT
>NW_015150606.1:125558-132282 GCF_000732505.1 Cyprinodon variegatus
TGCGCGTGTTACTTTTTAACTATCACCTAACAGACCAGGCGGTAATAGTAAATGAACTATGGCAAACTTTTTTTCCTCCTAACATTATTAATGAATTGAAAGAGAATTTCAAAAATGATTGCATATGTAAAATACCAGGTTATGACCCCTTTTAAAGTAGAGGCTCGTAGAGTAGAGAAGAAGTTGCTAAATTTCCAACATCTAAATGGGTCGCAGATAAGTTCATTTTCTTAAAAATAAAAATTCCTGAGCCACTCATATGACACCTGGGGGGGGGACATAATATGACTAAGTGACACCAACATTGCCCTACATTATGGACAAATCAGCTTTAATCTGTAAATCAACAACTAACCGTATTTGGGCAGGCCAGTAGGGTGGTCTGGGTCATTTACAAGGTGGACCATATTTTCTCTGGGCTTTATTTACACATATATATATATTTTTTTATTAATCCATTTATTTTTATATACGTATAAAGATCTAATATGAAAATTATCCCCACCTACTGGTGAGGCACTGGTGTTTCACAATTTTTCAATACATATGCTCTTTTTTTTTAAATGCAAGACATCTGGAACTGAATACTTTTCCAAAGAAAACCAATGATTAAGAAAGTTTGATTTTGTCAATAATCCATGAGGATGACTACTCTGTGTCAACAACCCCAATGCAATAACCCAGGAGCTTCATATAATAAGCATCTGTTTCCTGGTTACTACACATCTATTTAATATCTAATAATTTACTTCTGCATCCTTTGAACTTTTCCCATGGCCCAACTGCTACAAGGTTTTAATCTACCCATTTTGTTTATAGAAGTTATACATTTCCCATCTTTATTGCTGTGTCAGCATATTTGCCAAATCAAGCCGATTTGGATTGAAGAACAAATTGTCCGATATTCTCTTTTAGGATTTTTTTGTAGAAAAGCTTTCTTTTGCTGTAAATCCACTCGATCGCTCTGATTTAGCCAGTAAATTATATTTATTGCCACTTGTTTAAAATTTTACCACATTTGATGGCATTTAAAAAAAAAGGCAAAAAACAAAAAAACAACAGATGAAGTCAACAGGGAAAGGAAAAGACTAAAATTCATCTTTACAAACAAAAGCACAAATTTACAGTCAGTTGTCATGCGCAGCTTCACTTCGAGTAAATCAATCTGGACACAAATGTTGGAATGACATGAGTCTCCCAAAGGTTTTTGCAGACCTCTTGTAGATTTTCCACTCTCCTTACCGCCGGCTGTTGTCTTTTAGCACAAAATCAGTTCTTAAGACTGTATTGGAAACTGGCACAATTGACTCAAAGCATCAACAAGAAAAAGGTCAGTATGAACAGATGGAGCAGAGATCTGATCCACATCTGCAGCACTGATCCCACTGCCTCTATGACGTCAACAGATGATAGATTTTACTTTTTTTTTTTAACCTTTAGGAATTACCAACCTCATAAATTCATATTTCATATCCACTAGTAATACAGATTAAAAAGTTTCAATTTTAATTTAAAGTCTGTGCCATTTCATTTTGACATTTTTTTTTAAGTCTATCTGGGATATTTAGGCTGAGATTGTCTAGAAAAAAAATACAAAACAAAAACACAAGAAACCCCATTTTACCGTTTCACATTATGCTTCCAGTCCAAGTTTCTGCCTGAGGTATAGAAGTCCTCCATTAGACCAAAACCAAGCATTTATTCAGCTTTAGAGTCACAGTCAAAGCAGTTTAAATTAGGATTTTTTTTTGTTTCTAGATCCTTATTTAATAAATCTTTTATTTTTGCATATATTAATCCTTCTATTATTAAAAGAGCTCTTCTGCAGGATAATTTAAGTCCCGGACTGTCCTCGTTTCCGTATAAACCTTCCACCAGAGGGCATTACAGTTTGGTTTTTGCATCAGATGAAGTACATGATGACACTAAATGTAAACCGTAATGAAAATACTTCAGTTTGTTTTGTTTTTTTAAAATACGACTGTAGCTTTTAAATCTTTTACTCTGCTCTCGTCGTCTTGCTTCTTATTTCCGTCAACGCGCTAGAAAACTCAGTAATACTTCCAGCTGGATCAGGAAGAGGAGAAAGCAGCTCGTTGTTTATGTTTCCATCTTCCTGATCAGAACGGAAAAAAGTCAAGACTGGTGATGATCAAACTCTCTACTTCCTGAGCAAGCAGACTTGAGTTTTACCAACTTCCCGTCATCGGCTGAACCGGTGAAGGAGGAAGAGGGGAAAAACGCAGGAATCGTTCTATGAAATCTTCTCGTGTTGGATCTGGTAGTAGCAGGCCTGCAGTTGGAAAATTAGGAGAAAAAAAAACATGAAAAAAGAAAAGAAAAACATTAAATCGGATGAGTGTGATTTTCTGTTACCTTCAAGGTGGTGAACATGATCCCATGCTCTCCGTGCTGAACGCAAGGGTCCATTAGGTCTTCGATGAGGCTCACCTCTGAACCGAGGTTGCGGATTCTAAAGAGGAAGATCACAGATGATTAAACGGGTTCCAGATGTTGCCACTGGGTTGGATTAAGCGTCGGCTTACCGGGCGCGCAGCACAACGTAGAGGAAGACGGGGAAGAGGTCGTCCATGGACCACAGGAAGTCCTGCTTCAGCAGCGACTGCACCTCCTGGGTAATCTCCTCGAAAGTGAGCTGGATAACCTGCAGCTTATCCGACGGAGTGAAAGTCGTGCTGCAAAAAATCGTGAGAAACAGAAAGCTTCATTTTAACTGTACCGTATTTTCTGGACTATAGGGAGCCCCTCAATATAATCCGCACCAGGCTATAACCCGCTGATATCTATTGAACTGTCCCCCAACACACCTGTAGGGGGAGCTCTCTACCCTAGAGTAGGGACAAACAAGAATGCTAGCTCTCGTTAGCTTGTTGTCTCGCAGCAGTAAGAGCTTCTAATGAAAGATGGGGCTTTGTCAATCTTTATTTTAGCTGTGCAGGGGTTGCCCACAGTCTCTTCACTGGTTCGACAGCTTTAATGCAGCAAATAAATTTGTTTTCCGTAGTTCTGGCTGCTAGCATGTGCTAAATGAAAATTAGCCCCTCCTTCTTTTATTTCCAACTGGAAAAATCTACAAAAAAGCTGCACCTTCCTATAAGCCGCAGGGTTCAAGGCGTGGGAAAAAAAGTAGCGACTTATAGTAGAGAAAATATGGCACCTATTAAATATATCATAAATGTAGAGGAGGGCGGGACCTGATCTGCTGCAGAGTTTCCACCGCCGAGGCGAAGCAGGCGTCCTTCGTGGTCGGGATGACCTGAAAGCACAAAGTCATTTAGAAGGAGACCGTACGTCTATCAGCTACGGCGGGAAATATTTACCGGCTGCCTCTCGCCCGGAGTTGGTGGAGCGTTAGGGATGGAAACGGGCCAAAATTTTCTGCAACAGGATAAGAAAAAGAAATGAAAAAGAAAGACCCGGTTTTACACCGATGGTTGTTTTCGTTCAGGAACAGAGCAGCTTTACTGTTGGACCCCCAGGAAGGCGAGCAGGGCGAGGTCGGGCTGCTTGTTGAGGCGCAGGACGCACTCCCAGTACATGTCGTCCTCCTTCTCCTTTTCCAGAGCGTAGAGGGTGAAGAGCGGAGGGTAGAGGCGAGGCAGGAGGACGGGGAGCAGCAGAGCCGAACTGCTCACCACGCGGCTGAAACCCCAAAAAATAAATACAAAACATCCTGATCTGTGGGGATTGCGAGCAGCAGCAGGCGGTGGCGTGACTCATACCCTGGTTTGGGTGATTCTGCTCGGGCGTCTGCGGCATCCTGCTTACTGCCCGCAGGACCTTCTGTAGGCTCTGGTATTAGACCGCCCTCTTCTGGCAGGTCGGGGAAGAGAAACCTTTAGAGACAGAAAAGGAAATTTAAACAGAAGCCTCTTTGTTATTTTTTTTTTTAAATTTTCCTATCCGCACCGGACGATCTGGAAGATGCGACAGAGGTAAGACTTGATCTCGTTGACTGCCTGAGGCAGCAGCCGACGGTTTGCTCCAACGCCAACGTAGGTCATCCTGTAGACCGCCACCAGGGTCTCAACCAGCCGGCCCAGAGGGTGGAGGGGGGTGTCACATGCCTGTTAAAACGAAAACATGCAGCTTTATAAAGAAAAACCACACAACCAAACAGGGTTGTCAAAAGTGTTGATACTTTTGATAAAGCTAGGTCATATTTCTATTGTTCAAATAACTATTTAGCTCTTCATTTTAAGCCAAAGGAAGGTGAATTAATTCATACCGACTCTTGAACGCACCTTGATCAGATAGAGTCGGATGCTGTGATATCTCTCCATTGTGATCGGTCCATCATGTTGGGGGATCACCTCCAGAGACTCCAGGGTTTTACTGTGACTCCGAGACAAAGTATCTGGGCTGAGGAAACAAGCCGCAGGAATAATGGTCGTTTCTAAGCGGTGTAACGAGGTTAAACTTTAATTTTTTGCTAACCTGTCATGTATCTGCTGCCTGTTGGCGGTCAGGGCCACAGCGATGTTTTCCCAGGCCTTCCAGTGCTCCCCATGCCCTGCTGCTTCGCAGCCCAGCTGACTCCAGCACTCCTCGAACACCGCCTGCCACTTTTCCTCCGCTCTCACGCTCAGACGGCCGAGCTTTCTGCATTAAGAGAATCAAATAAAAGTAAACCGGAGCGAGGCGTTTAATCCAGAGGCTTTGCTAAAGAGAGGAGCTTTACACGGCGCGGTTCTTGTCCTTTTCAGCTTCGAACAGGTTTGGTTTGAAATAGGAGCCTGTCACTTTAAGACCAGACCCCCACTCGCCACTAAAGGAGCCCTCCAGGTAGTCACCGTTAGGCATGGTGAGAACGCCCTGAAATTATACAGAGAAATCTTGTAATCAAGCAAAACGGTTCTGTTAGATCAGTTTGCATTTAGAGCACCTTTCCGCTGAGGGTCCATTCATCAGAAAACTCCCCCTCGTAGGTCGTGTCGTCCTCAGACAGAAGGATTCCAGTACCCTAAAAGTCAGATTTGATTCTACTTAAACATTTCTATCCATCTTAGCGAGTTTGTTAGAAAACTCACCGTCATCTTGTTGTCTTTGAAGGCTCCTTCATAGTACAGACCAAACTGGGTGACAACAACCCCCATGCCCTGCCGTTGGTGGTCCTGCCACATTCCCATGTACTTCTCCCCTCTGCACAGAAAACAGGGGGAACTTGTAAGACAGAATATGTCGGCAAAATACTGTCTGAGAAGTTCAGGGCATACTTTGTGATATCGTCGAAGACTCCATAGCCCGTCTTCTTGTCCTGGAGCCACTGTCCAATGAAGACGCTGGGGGATGAGGTGTTGTGCTTTCCGCTGCGCAGCATCCCATGGCCTTGCCGCACGCCATCCTGGAAGGAACCGTCGTAAACTTCACCGCTTGCGTACCTTCATCAAGACAGAGGAGTTTTCATCTCTTAGACAGAACACAAACGAAGCAGCTGGTCTTTTATTCCCCCATAGATTTCGCCACAGATCCAAGATGGCGGATTTTTGGTTTAATGAAGACGGAATAATATTTTTATGGAACCATTTTGAAACAGATTCCGAGAACCTTAAGAAGTATGGAGTTAAATTAAACCTGAAAAAAGAGAATTGAAATAGAAAAAGAAAAACCTTTAAATCTGAACAAAAGTGTAAAACATTTACTTGTTAAAAAGCAAAACAAACAAAACAAAAAAACTAATCAAAAGCTTTTTTTTTTTTTTTTTTTTTAAAAAAAGGAAACTTTGTTTGAAAAAAAAACAAAACTTTTTTTTTTTCTTCAAATAAATGTTTTGGCCTCAATTTAACTCCATAAAAAAACGGATTCTTTGCAATGGTCTAGATAAAACAAGACAGACATTTGGAAACAGGGGAATTAAATTTTTATTTCCTTGTCAGGACTTCTCTTTATCGTAAATCATGGTCTTTGGTAATTACCGTATATTTTTTCTGAAGTATTTATTCCGTTTCAGTTTAGTGAAATGTACCAACAATACATTTCACTATGAATTTTGCCTCTGCAAATTTTCTTTCTGATGGCACTAATTTCAGCTTATAGAAGCTATGTTTTTTTCAACAACTTATTATCATCACAACACAAAAAGTACAGAGCAATGAAATGAACTCTGCATTTAACCTTTTTGGGAGCAGTTAGCGGCGCCCGGGTTTAGGGGCCTTGCTCAGGGTCCCAGAGTAGAAGTTTGTGGGAGTGTGTTGAACTCAGAACCTCTGATATATAAGCACAATGCTCTAACCACTAAGAAACCACTCCCCTCACCACTATGTAAAAAATAAAACAAAAACATGTATATATTTGCACTGTTTTGCCCAAGTTTGGATTTAAGAAAATTTTCACAAGGTTTTGTTTCTTGTTTTTAAAAATATTTGCAGGTCATTGATGTAAAATTAACCCTACATTAGAAAAAAGAATCCAAAATCTTGGAAATCTGTATTTGTAAATCGGAGATCTGCTGCCCCCATGTGGACCAGAACGAAAATGTGCATGGTGGAAGTAATAATAATAAAAAAAAAAAACTGTATCTGTATTTACAGTTCTCCTGTAACAGAAAACATTTTAGTTTTAGTGAGACCTACCGGTATGTCCCGAGGCCATGCATTTTCCCCTCTTTCCAATAACCTTGATAGAAATCATCTTTGTTCAGAGCCTTATTGGGGCAAACAAACTCCCCAAAGCTGCACACAGACATTGAAAAATAAATACAAGT
>NW_015150606.1:133305-135432 GCF_000732505.1 Cyprinodon variegatus
AATTTGAATGACCACAGGTTACGAGAAAAGACGCTGAAATTTCTGTATTTCCAATGTTAAAATCTTTGTTTTCTGAGTCGCTTTGGGACAAATTAAGGTTTCAGGCATGTGGTAGGGCACCTAAGGGGACTTTTAAAAATGCTAGTTTGAAGAAAAGGAGCAACAAAGCAGAAAAGGAGGAAGCTCCGTTTCTAAACTGCCCTTCAGTCTAACCGCGCTTCTACCCAGAGATTACATCTAAACCAGGCTGGGTTTCACACAATCAAGAGAACTTATAAGGTCATGGGAAAAAGAGTCTCTTCCTAATTGCTTTTTTTCCTCTTCATTTAGCATTTTTTGTCACGACCACCTTTAAAAATCTCAACAAATGTATATATTAACTAAAGAAAACACAAGTAAAGACAAAGCGCTGTTTTTAAATAAAGTATTTTTACATTAAGGATCACTGCCACACCTGTCCTTAATCAATAAATCACTAAAATAGAACCTGTCGACATCCAAAGAAAATGAGGAATCAGAGAGTAAGTATTGAGATTCCTTATGCACCGATTGTAGATTCCTATTTTGACCGATGCCAACTTTCATATTCAATATTTACTTCAATATTACCTTCAATAGAGCATTGACGGTTGGTGATTTTCAAACTTGAACAGAGGTGGTGAAGATGTTTTTTTTTTTTTTTTATGTTCAATTATTGGCCAATTAAAGATTTCCGAAAATTAAAGGGACAGTGTGTTAGAAATTTAGCTTTTTGCTATGAAAAAAAAAGCAAACTTGAGGAGTATTAACAGAAAAGTAACTCCACATAAACTATGGTGGCAGTAGTATGATGGTCTGCGGCTGTTTTGATGCTTCAGGACCTGGAAGCCTTGCTGTGATAAATGGAACCATACATTTTGCAGCGTTTCTAAAATATCATCTGTTAGTGACTTCTAGCCGAAAATCTGATTCTGCAGCAAGAGGAAGTGGATAAAGAAATAAAAAATAAAAAAAACAAGAAAGGATTTTGAGTGGCCAAGTCCAAGTCCTGTTCTGAATCTCACTGAGATAAAGTGGCATGATCCTGAAAAGACCGTTCATCCTAAAATAAAAATAAAAATGAGGCTAAAATAACATAACTCTTTTCCTTCATTTTCAAACTGCTAATTTATTTCATATTTGAATAGCATTTAAAACATAAAAAAATAAAATAAACTAAAAAATCAAGAAGAGGGCAGATGCTTTTTTTATACTATTATATGAACAGAACAACCACAGGAGAAACTAAACGACTGAACCCAGGGTGGAAATAATGACAAACAGGATGCTGCTTTAGAGAAGGTAACAATATAAACAGTTGGAATCAAGGCTTTTGCTGGAAATAATTGAATTGATCTTTTCTTTTACTTTGGTCGATCATCATTGATAATGTAATGGATAAACAAAGAGAGGATTAGAGCGCTGGAGCCTTGGCTGTAGAGAGTTTATCTTCCCATGCAGCTTCCTGAATGTAGGGGTCAGGCAGAGGGTGGAGGTCAAGATAAAGAAAACCTTCATGCAACAACGAACACAGATATGATTTGTCTATTGGCTGAGTTAGGAAATACATTTAGAAGTACAGAAAAAAATAGTAACCAAAAGTAAAACTGCTACAACTAATACTTATTTTACAGAAATTAATTACTATATGTCTGAAAATACATTTAGATCAGCTTAGAATTATTTAAACATACACCTCTTTAATTTAAGTCATCATAGTTAATAATATAGCTTAGCATAAGCTAGTTAGCCTATCCTAAATAGCTAGTTAGGTCGTGCTAAATTTAGCTAACTTTACTGCCGTTATCTTAAGTTAGTTTACTCTGCATTAGCTTAGTAATTACATTAAATTCATTCTCAGTTAAAGGTACACTATGCAACCGGTGTTGATTTTCCAGCGAGGCTCCCCCCAGAGGGCGAAAGTAAAAGTGCACTGTCGTAAATATGCACAGCTGTTCTCCTGGTTTCTCCGTCAAGCCAGGCGCGGTTGTTTTGAGCTTAGCAGACAGGCGAACGCAACGAATGACTTATGCTACGTTCACACCGGACACAGCAGGCGCGACAGAAGCAGCGAGTTGACATGCAAAGTCAATGGTTGACGCGCGTCAA
>NW_015150606.1:136707-139307 GCF_000732505.1 Cyprinodon variegatus
GTTATCGGTCGCTGTTATTCTACACAGAAGTCAAACCAGCAGGCGACTTTGGCTGTTAGCAGTAGCTAAAATTTTTACTTGTTAGCATAAAAAAAAAAAAAAAAACAGAACTATGCACTGTTCTGTACGGCATCATCTGACTATTCTTAATTTTATACAGGATGTTTACATTTTCGCATTTATGACACCCTGTAATTTCCATAGTAGTTATTACACACTTAGGTGTTTGGAATTACGTAGCAAACCACTAGATGGCACTAAATCTTAGACACTGGTGCTTTAAGTTCAGTGGTTTTTAGCACAGGTGTTCTTTACCTCATCAAATTGTAGTTTAGGAATACTTAAATTGGCTACGTGTTCACTTTTAATTTATGTGGTTTATCATATTTTGCTGTATAATATTTATCAATTCTGTTGTTTTAGCAAAGTCAGGAAAAAAAATTCGATCTACTGACCTCAGTTGTTAATTTTTAAGGTTTTTTTAAGGTTTTAACTGTAAATTGGCATAAATTCTCAGAGTATAACAAATACAAGTAGCCGTTCTTTTTGGTTTTATATGCAGATAAGAAATTACTTGTTGAGTAAATCTGATAATTTAAAGCTCTAAACTCCTAAATTTAAAGCAGACAAGACAAAAAAAAAAACGGAAACAGAACGATGAAGAAGGAAGGACGGGGACTTGGAGTAAGAGTTGAAACCTTTAGCTGGCTGCATACTTACGAAGTTTTTACAAGGTGCCACGCCCTGACAGCACAGAGGCAAGCACACACAAACTCTTGAAAAACAACAGAGAGGAAAAAAAGAAAAGCAGAACAGCCAAAAACATGCGACGCTACAAGAAGACGTGTGAGGGGCTGACCTGCGCGTGCACCAGAGAGTCATTGAAGAGGATGAACCAGTTGACGGAGAACCTCCCGGCATTCTGCACGGTCAGAGATTTGTTGCTGCTTTCGTAGATCAGTCGGCGGTGAGGTTTCCTCAGGGAGTCCTGATCAAAAAAACGAAGCTCACACTTAGCTACTTGTCGAAAAACTCAGACATCAAGACTGAAATGGTGCAAAAGTACCGTCATTTTCCCTGGAAAGCTCTTCCAGAAGTGAAAGGTGTATTCAGCCTCTTTCCTTTTCCTCTTCAGCTGCAGAGTCAGAGCTTCAAACTTGGAGCAGGTGTCCTGCAGCTTCTGGTAGTCACCGGAGCTCTAAAAGCAATAAAAAACAAAAACTATGAAGATTTATTTCAGAGGTTTTAGTTTATTTTGATTCCAGAGATTTTGAAACCACACATTGCTTCCATTACCACTTCAAAGCAGGTGGTCAATTTGAGCAGCAGGCGACTGTATTCGTGCAGGTGCTGCAATGGGAGGTAGAAGAGCGCAGTGAGGAGGTCGGAGGTGGATGCGTTCTCCTCGCCGCTTTCCAGCAGCCTCTGCAGCAGCTCGGGGGTTTTCCCAAAGATGTCCCTTATAAAAAAAATAAATAAAGTAGAAAACTAAGAATAAACCCTTTGTTTTGTAAAACTTTTTTTTTTCATAATAAAACTGCGAGGCAACTCACAGGGACGGTTTTGTAAGAGCATGGAAACCACCCATCACGAAGAAGTTACCCACAGCTGAGAAGTAACTATAAAAACAAAAAACAAAAAAACAGAAGATTGGTCTAAGTGTGAAAATAAAACAACAAAAAGAGGGGATTTCTGGATACGTACTCGTTATATAAGTCTAGAAAGATGCTGGCGTGGTCGAGGATGAGAAGGGTCTTTACGTCACGGCCCCGTCGGAGACTGGCGGTGAGGCTTGCGGCGTGCTGGCCCGTCAGACGAGCCAACACACCGAATCTACCCGCCAACGTCTGCAGGAGTTCGGTGACCACCGGCCCCAGCGCCGAGCTCAGAGCCTCTGACAAACAGGCGGGGGGAGGGGATAAAGAGTGGGATTCGGATGCACCAAGCTGTAAACATTACTTTGGAAACTTATTCTCACCCAGCTCCAGCAGGGGGCGTATGACCTCAGATTTGACATCTGATAGTTTACAGTAGAACTTCCTCTCTGCTGACGCCAATTCGTGAAGGCTGGCGATGAAGCCCATGACGTTCCTGTCGGAGAGCGCAGCGCACTTACGACCGCCCGCGGCTACGCTGCTGACGTAGCCAAGCTGAAATGTACAAAATCTATAAATCATTTTAAATAAAAAACAAAACTGTCTTCCTGACAAGAAGAGGATCAGACCACAGTTGTATTGCAAAGCTGTTTGTAACTACAGCTGTACTCAGGTTAGTCCTAGGGGGCTGAAAAAATAAATAAACAAGAAGACTGATATGAAGTCAGAATTCTGCCAAAAGGGCAAATGGTTTCTATCTTATTCAAGTTTCAACTTTAACAAGAACATCCCTAAAAATGTAACCCTCAGTAGAAATCCGGTATTTTATGTCCCTTTTTCTTTTTTATGAGGTTCAGTTCTTTTTACGCCTTTCAGTTCTTTTAACGTGGAACCTTGACGACTGTTTCCTTCACTGCTCGGGGTTCATAAAGTGTTCATTCATTCACAACAAGGTATTTTTTTTTCTTTGTGGTCGTGGACCTAAAAAAAATCCTGACTACACGT
>NW_015150606.1:139816-142748 GCF_000732505.1 Cyprinodon variegatus
GCCTTTAACCTTCCTAAGGGAATGGGTGAAATGCAGAGGTAATTTTCTCCAATGTGAGATCAATAAAGTTCAAATATTAGCGGCCTGCAAACAGGAAGCCTGGGTTCGTATCCCAGCTGGGGGGAATGAGCTGCGAGTGTGAGTCCTTAGGTTCTACATGCTGATGCCTGCTTTGGGGAGTGGCGGCCTAGTGGTTAGTGAATCCTGGGGTTCTGAGTTCAAACCTCACTCCCTCAGATTGATAACCCCGGGATGGGTTAAATGCAGAGAGTTAATTTTGTTGCTCTGTACTTCCTTTAACATTTTTAATTGTTAGAACGCAGGGAATGTTGAAGGAATCTGTGTCGTAGATCAATTTCTAAAACTGATTTCTTATTGCAGAAAAGGCCCTACAGGAACCTTTCCATGAATTTGGTCAATTTGACACAAAGTAAAATAAAAAAATAAATAAATTCTAGCTAAAAGAAAATGTACAATTTGTCTTAATTCATATGTTAAGCAGAGCAGCAAATAGTTAAGATCCTGAGAATAAAAAGTTTGTTATTCCTTAGATGCCTGGTGTCCCTAATTAGCCTCATACCTAAATTAATACCAATTTTGAAATAAATAACCTTGATTTAATCCAACATCTCATTAACATCAAAAACACTAATGTTATTATTATTATTATTTTTAATATAACAGTGTATAAATGTGGGTATTAGAGGGTTGAAGCGATTTATGGGTTTTTTGATTCATAAAATCCTGGAACTTCATAGACTTTTTAAATCTGTGGCACATTAGAAAATGTAGCGGTTTTTCCTCACGTTCATGCAGAAAGGGAGCAGGACAGGCTGCTGGGTGCAGCCTCCTGCCCGTTCCACTTCCTCCTCTGTTCCGCCTCCCTCCTCATCCTCCTTCACCTGCCGCCCGCTGTAGTAAATGATGGGCTGGATGCAGTCTCCGTCGGCCAGCAGCAGAGTGTGTTGCTCTCCTGCACTCGCATCCCACACCCTGATCCCCTCCGACAGCTGAAAGTGAAAACAAACCACATAAAAACCCTGAAGAAATGAAAGGATACCTTAATGAGTGGGGGATGCAGGTCAGTGTACAGACCTTTGCGAGGCGTGGGACAGTGCTGGGAGTCTCCATGTGTCCCAGCTGACCGCAGATGTTGCTGCCCCATGAATACACCTGGAGGGAGGATAAACTTTCAATAAGATCAATAAAAAGTGTTTGAAACAGTTGATGTGTAAAAGAGAAACTGACCTGAGACTGAGCCGTCAGAGCGATGGAATGATGAGCGCCGGCAGCCACACGGATCACCTCCTTCTTGTTCAGGCTCTTGATGCAGAGCGGCTGCAGTCTTGAAAAAAAACAAAAAAACCCGGGTCTGTTCTCTTATCTTTAGATGTAGAGAAACCTTTCCAGCGGCAGTGTGATGATTTGTTTAAATCACTCTCTACCTGGCCAGGTTGTCTCCATGTCCTAGCTCGCCGTGTTCGCCGTGTCCCCAGCTCCAAACCTCGGTCTGCAGGGTGGGAAACACCTCCTGGTCCTCAGGGACGCCCCCTCCCATTGGCGTGAGGGCGAAGGTCCTCGTCTTCGGTCCGCGTCCCATTTTCCTCAAAAGCCTCGGCGACACTGCAGACAGAACAAATAAATGTATACTAAATTATATCAAAATATATTAATTAATTATTAATATTATATATTTAATTATATATTATTTTATATACTTTTAAAAGTCAAATAAATAAAATAAATAAGTCTAAGTATGGAGAAATTCCTAAGCAAGCATTCAGAACAATTTGATCCACAGAGACAAGCTCAATAAAAATGCAACTCATGCGGCACACAGGTGGAGGCGATGCCTGCATTTAACCAGCAGGGATAATAAAGGAAAACAAGCTGATGGTTTAGAGCAAGAGAAACATGCTGGTTTGAACCATGATGTCCTGCCCGTTTCTACAGACTTGTTGCCGTCTGCTTAGGATGGATATACCGTTTATAAAGCAATAAAAGTTTATTTTCTTTTTACTGTACTTATCATTTCAAACTCTGAATTTAACACGATTAGTGAATAGAATGCATGATGACTGACAGCTGCAGTCCTTGTGTCTGCAAGACTAAATCAGAGTATCTAACTTTGCTGTGAAAGGACTGTATGAAAGTCGTATCCCATCTGGGACGACGAGGAGAAGCACCTAGATGGAAAAAAATGACTCGACTGGATTCAAGATGGATGGATAGACAAAGAGTAAAATGGAGGAAAGAGTTCATCATTGAGGCCAAGAGGATTCCCGTCAGGAAACTGTTCAACAACAACAGAGGATCGCCTCACTGGAAAAAACACTATGAGACCAAACAACAACATTTAGTCTCTGATTGGAATCAATGCAATATTTCTGTGAGAAAATTAGTATAAAAAGGATGATTGAGATAAAGGATGAACTTATAGACTGTTGGACGGACTGATGGGTGAATTCATGGGCAGATTGAGGTGAAAATCATGAATGAATGGGTGAACTGATGGAATTGGGTGAAAAATTACAGACAGCTGGATGAATTCATTCATTCGTGAGTAAAATGAAAATCTAGTCATGTTGAATTGATGAATGGATTAAATGATGGAAGGCTGTACGGGCAGACAGATGGGCAAATTCATGAATGACAAGGTGAGCCCATTTATGAATGTATGAATTCATGGATGGATGGATGAACCGGTTGATGGATAAATTAATAGATATAGGAATTCATGAATTCCTGGGTTCTTGAACAGTTACATTCATGGATGGATGAATTTGGAAATGAATTCATGGACATTTGGGTAGATTGGTGAATCAAATGATTAATTCATGTAACGTTAAAAAAATGAATTAAATGGTGAACCGATCAATGAATGGATTAATTAATGTACTGCTGAATTCATGAATGAAATGGTTAATTGATG
>NW_015150606.1:145449-165425 GCF_000732505.1 Cyprinodon variegatus
AATGGATTAATTCATGGATGATAGATGAACTAATGACTGGATAAATTCAAAGAGTGAATTCCGGAATTATCTTCTGGATGTCTGGACTGATGAATGGATGAATTAATTACCTGTTGAATCCATGGATGGATGAATGGGTACAATTTGCAAATAGATGAGTTTGGAAATTCATGGACTGATTAGTGGATTCATGAGTGGAAGAGTGAACTTATGGAGGAATGAATGGACAGAAAAATGAAATCATGGATGGATGAATGGATGAATTCATGGACGGTTTGAAGTTTAGGTAATATTCAGTGAAATCAAAGCACTGAATTATTTTTTCAGACGTGTGGCTGAAATCTTTAGCTTTGATATGAGAACTAATGAAACTTTCTTCCTGTTCGTCTGAGGCAGAAACCGCAGCTGCTGTTCCTTTTAGAAACCGAAACCATTTTTAAAATTTCCAATCAGACCTTTTGACTTCCCCTTCTCACTTCTATCGACGCGCTACGCAGAGTTCAGAGGCGATCATGCAGATGGTTATCTATGGACCTTCCCGCAAACAGCTGGAGGCTGAACTTTAGCCTCACCGTGGCAAAAGTTAAAAACAGGAAACACAAAAAGTCAATAAAAGCAAAGGAAAGATGTTTCAGCCAACATGAAGAGGATGAGCAAGTAAAGAAGCTGCAGAACCAATGGCATGCATCCAGCTGCACACGCTGTACTTACGCAGCGGCCCATAGGAGGAGGATAAGAGGTGAACAGCGTATCTACCCTGAGAGAGGAGCCCCGGCAGTGAGAGGCGGCGTAGCAGACCCTCCGCCTCCTCCTCATGGATGTCCCCCGTGCTGGAGCTCTTCTTGGTCTGCACCGACTCCTCCCTGCGGACTCGCTCGGCAGAGCCGTCAGCCGCCCCGCCGAGCACCTCCAGCCGTGACGGCAGGTAGAAGTTCATCATCCTCTTCAGGGACAGGGCCTCGTAGGTGGAGGCCACCCGCTCGCCCACCGCCGAGGCGCAGGAAGCCACCAGGCTGTTGAGAGCGGAAGAGCTGCGTCCGGACAATGACGGCTGGCGGGAAAAGATGGAGCAAGGGCAAATTTAAGGAGGAATTAAAAAAGGTCATACAGAGCGGAAATGTACTGAAGCGTTTTGCATTCACCAAAGAAAAAAAAATCTGACAGCTTATCTCAAAATTACGAGATCAGTATCTCGTAATTACGAGCTCTTATCTCCTAATTAGGAGATCTTTTCTCATAATTACGAGATAAGATCTCCTAATTAGGAGATCTTATCTCCTAATTAGGAGATCTCATATCCTAATTAGGAGATCTTTTCTCATAATTACGAGATAATATCTCACAATTACGAGATCTTATCTCCTAATTAGGAGATCTTATCTCCTAATTACGAGATCTTTTCAGATAATTACGAGATAAGATCTCGTAATTATGAGTTCCTGATCTCAATATTATGAGATGTTATCTCATAATTACGAGATATTATCTCGTAATTATCTGAAAAGATCTTGTAATTATGAGATATTATGTCGTAGTTATCTGAAAAGATCTCGTAATTATGAGATAATATCTCGTAATTATGCGATCCTGTACTCAATATTATGAGATCTTATCTCATAATTACGAGATAAGATGTCATAATTATGAGATAATATGTGATATCCCATTTAATGCAATACGCTTCCGCAGAAATGAGACGAGTCAAAATAAAAAAAATAAATTATTTTAGTTCTAAACAACCTGTAATACCTAAAATCTTCTCCGCTGTAGCTCTTTTTCATTCATTTATTCGACGCTCTTGTTGAATACCAAAGGTTTTGTATGAAAAAAGTGATTGGATTTAAAAGTTGATTTAGATTTACTTACATCATCACTTTATTTTTGTTGTATTTATTTATTTTTAGTAGTAAACCTGCCTGAACACTGTATATTTGTGTGTTTGTTTACCTTTAGTGTCTCATGATCAGTTTTGACACAAATCTTCAAAATAAATCCCTGAAAACAGCATCACCTGTTTTTGTTCCCTGTATGTTTCTGTTTAGCCGTATTAAACACTGACTGAATAAACAAAAACATATTTTCTTACATGTTATTAAACTTATTAAGTCTCCAACATACAGGGCTCCAACATACTGTCAGAATATTTACCACTTAGTTTCAATGAAGTGCATGCTAACTGCTAAATAGCTCTCTGCTTTTAGTGTAATCCAACAATAATGTATTAAATTACAAAAGCCTGCAAGAACTGCCATGCTAACTGCTAGCATGTCTTTTTTTTTCCCCATGTTTTTTCCTCCACTTTTCTATCATCATATCTTCACCTTGTGAGCACAGAAGGGATGTTGATGCCGCTCCTCTGTGCAGCAAGGCTACACAGGCGAAATTTAGGCGATAACTTCCCCTTCATCGGTAAAACCACTACGCAGCAATGAGGCAAAATCATGAGGTTGAATGTCCGCTTTATAGAATACCAGCAGTATTCTAATGTTACTTACTTTGTGTGATTTGATACCAGCTGTAAATTAAGTTTAAAAACAGTCACTGGGTTAAGTTAAAAGCTTAATAAGCTAAGTCAAAAAGTTAAAAAGCCATTTTAAACTTTAAGGGGTCATAGAATGCAAAACAGAGTTTACATTGTCATAGATGAATAATGACAGTTCAGTGGGTGAAATGGACGTATAGAGAAGTTCAAACCCCATCAACCTCCTTTCTCTGCAAATCTCACAATTCCAAACTTCCACCATAAAACCGGCGAATCCAAATGAAGCGCTGACTTGACATCAACTCGGGGATGTTGCCTTATTTGGTTCTGGCCTGTACTTTTGTCACGCCACGAAATGTACATACAGACCAGCCCACTGGTTCCCTGGCCTAAGAACGTGAATAGAGGTAGATGTAAGACGTCAGTTTAGCTGTTTAGCCTACAGTTGGGTTTACTTCTACAAGAATTACAAAGCAGGCAGGTTCTTTATTGAAAATGAGCCAGAACCAGGGGTGTAAATGCAGTGTTCCAGGCTGCACGGAGAAAGAGGGAAATTTTCACAATCTTCCCAAGGATCCAAAGACTCGACAGGCATGGATTATATTTGTCTATCAGAAGATCCCTGCAAAGTTTGATGCTCAGCTGTTCATTTGCTCTAAGCATTTTACCCAAGACAGCTTTCAAAATCTTGGACAGGATTTGCTAAACTTCTTTCACTGAAACGAGGGACTGTTCCCGACACACAATCGCAAGCTGTAAGTAAGTTGTTNCCTTTCTCTGCAAATCTCACAATTCCAAACTTCCACCATAAAACCGGCGAATCCAAATGAAGCGCTGACTTGACATCAACTCGGGGATGTTGCCTTATTTGGTTCTGGCCTGTACTTTTGTCACGCCACGAAATGTACATACAGACCAGCCCACTGGTTCCCTGGCCTAAGAACGTGAATAGAGGTAGATGTAAGACGTCAGTTTAGCTGTTTAGCCTACAGTTGGGTTTACTTCTACAAGAATTACAAAGCAGGCAGGTTCTTTATTGAAAATGAGCCAGAACCAGGGGTGTAAATGCAGTGTTCCAGGCTGCACGGAGAAAGAGGGAAATTTTCACAATCTTCCCAAGGATCCAAAGACTCGACAGGCATGGATTATATTTGTCTATCAGAAGATCCCTGCAAAGTTTGATGCTCAGCTGTTCATTTGCTCTAAGCATTTTACCCAAGACAGCTTTCAAAATCTTGGACAGGATTTGCTAAACTTCTTTCACTGAAACGAGGGACTGTTCCCGACACACAATCGCAAGCTGTAAGTAAGTTGTTGCTAAGCTGTTTAGCGTCGCTAAGCCGGACGATTTTGAAATTCCCCTGGACATTTTTTTAAGGTATGAAAAATAGGACATATCTGGGGAAAAAGAGGACGTCTTGGCCCAACCAATGTTACACACCCTGTTCAGAGACCTTAAGAACAAGCACCAAATACCCTAGAGATTCATTCTATGACCCCTTTAAATTGTTTATTGACTTTAAAAGAATTGATAAATCAAGTTAAAAATATGTCTGAGTTTTTTCTTTTTTCAGGAATCTTATGGAGCACTTTTTTAAAAACCACATAAAAACAAATGACTGCTTTTGAAAATTGCATCAAACTCGATTTTTGCCATGAATATATATATATATATTGTTTATGTTAAAAAGGTAATAAGGTCTTTTACTGTCCTTCTAGAAAAATCTTGACTCAAATTTTTAAAGTATTTCACTGCCTGACAAACTCCTTCCAAGCGAAAAGTATCAATTAATCAGATGGAACAAATTTAATTCTGATGAACAATAAAGCTAATTTAAAGGATTTCAACGGTGGGAAAACATGAAACAGCTTTTGGTATATTTTTATATAAATGTAGCAAGGTTTTAGCCCCGCCCCATTCGATTACCAAAATCAGGAATTTTACCTAAGCTTATCTTTGAAAGCCTTATAGGTTTTTATGAGAGTGGCGGTGGCAGCATCATGATGTGGGAGTGCTTTCCTACAACATGGCTGTAATATGAGGGTGAGAACACTTTCATCTCATTACACCATGAAGGTAAATAAATCAGAGCACAATAAGTAAAGTTCTAGATCTAAAATCTGTTTTCTCTGGATGCTCACCTGCATGGTGTGCAGACCTCCTGCCGCCATCTTGGTTTCCGCCTGCGACGTGTCCGACAGCTTCCTCAGATACTCCTTTACCTCCTGTTCGTCTGGATAAGGGGAGCTTTTAATGGCTTTAGGGGGAGCTGGGGGGTCCGAGTCGGAGGGAGGGGGCGCTCCGTTAGTGAGGTTTGCTTTCTGAGGGTCCTGAGGGTCCGGGGTGGGATCTGCTGGGGTTGAAGTAGAGCTGCTGTGGGAGGGCAGGACGGGTTCAGACGGGGATGTTTTCAGCGTTTGGGTGGGAGCGGGCTCCTCTTTGGCCTCCACCCCCAGCGGGCAGTAGTGGCTGTCAGAGATGATGACGTGGTCCTCCTTGTCCGTCATGGTGTACAGCAGCTGGTTACACTGGTTGCATTTGTCCACAGGAGGGCGCTGGAGGCCCTCGAGCCCTGGGCAGCGCACCAGGGCCAGGCTGTGGGAGGCCCCGCAGGCCACCTGCAGCACGAACCTCCCAGCCAGCTGCTCCACCCTCTGAGGTTTCCACACGGGGAAGACGTCGGTGTTCAGGCCCAGCTGGCACCCGCTGCCCCACGCCCACACTTCCCTCTGCACCGACAGCGCCAGGCTGTGTTTCTCCCCGCAGGCCAGCTCCAGGACCGGCGCCGTCTGGGTGCCGCCTGGGTCCGACAAAGCCACCGGCGTGGGGTTGGGCACACAGCTGAGGCCCGACAGGCCGCACTGGCCCGCCCCGTTGTCCCCCCACATGTGGACGCTGCCGTCTTCTGTCACCGCCCCACTGTGGAAGCTCCCCGCTGCCACGGAAACAACTCGCTGACCGCTGAGGGCGTTCTCAAGGGTTGGCTTCGTCGCCTGGGCGACCTGGGCCTGCTTCCATGGTAACTCTCCGAAACTATACACCTGTCCTCCTGGAAACAGAGAAAACCCAACAAAAATTCATTGAATATGAAGAGAAACCTGCTTGAAACCCTTATTTAAAGAAAATCCCAGCAGGGTTTTATTATTAGAATACAAAACAGCAAATGAGAGTCAAGAATAGTTAGAGGGTATGAATATAGATCTATAGACATAGAATTAAAGGTTTTTTTGCTTTGCGTTACAAAATGATTCTAACAGTTTTCCCTTTTTCTCTTTACATAACGAGTGAAAAAAGTACATTTGAAATTAATACAACATTAATTAAAAGGTATTGTGGAGGATTTTTGTGAATTTTTTTAAAAGACCCAACCTCTCCAATTAAAAATACTAAATGCATAAGACCATTTCTCCTCATGCATGCTCTGCTTAAAAGTTGCTGTTCATACAAGCTTACCGTGTCCTAACGTTCACCCTAAACCCTAAATCACTATATAGAGAGGGGACTTTATAGTGAACTCATTTAACTGACTGTTCGAACAGATCATCACCACTTTTTGCTCCTCCTCCACTGCGCGGTGCCTGCGCCATCTTTGTTCTCGGGTATTAAACACTGACTGAATAAACAAAAATATATTTTCTTACATATTACTAAACGTATTAATCAGCAATACCAAAACAGGAATATCCAACATACTGTCAGAATATTTACCACTTAGTTTCAATGAAGGTCACGCTAACTGCTAACTAGCTCTCTGTTTTAAATGTAATCCAACAATCTGGATGAGACGTTGAGCTGTTAGCAGCGTTTTTAAACAGATTGTTCAAGCTGCTCTCTTGAAACGTATTAAATTATAAATCCTGCCATGCTAACTGCCAGAAAGTCTTTTTTTCCACTTTTCTATCATAATATCTTCACCTTGTGAGCACAGAAGGGAAGTTGATGCCTCTCCTCTGTGCAAAAAAAGCTACACAGGCTCAATTTAGGTGATAACTTTAGTGACAGACTATGGTGTCAGAAAGGCCTCAGAAGAAGCAGATATATCCTGGAATGCTTTGCAAGGAGAGCTCTTCTCGCAAAGCATTCTGGGATACATCTGCCACTTCTGAGGCCTTTTCTTCTCATAGACACTTTTTCCTCTTACGACCTTCAGCCATTTTCAAAGAACCATGGTGAAAAAGGTGAGCTTCAATGACTGAAACTGTAGCTCACCAGATATAAGCCACCTATGACGGCCTTATTTAAAGATGTAACCGGGGGCATTCAGGTGGCGCAGTGGTTTAGTGCGTACAACCCATGTACAGAGGCTTTAGTCCTCTGGCTCTTTGGTTCTTTTGCTTTATCAACATATTTTAACTGATAAACTACTGTAGAGCCCTCAATGGGTTTGGTTAATGGTTTCACAGTTTGAATCCAACAGGGTCTCACCTTCCACCAACAGCACTCCATGCTGGGCCCCAAGGGCCACCTGGAGCACCGGCCTCTGGAGGAGCAGCCTCTCTGGGACCAAGCTGCAGGAGTAGCCCCTCCATGAGTGGAGGAGACCCCGCTCTCCTCCATCATCATCTTCAGAGCTGAAACGGAGGAAAACATCGAGAAAAGAAAGAAACTGAAAAATAAAAAGTGTGGGCTAATTAGGCAGCAGCTGTCACCATGTGCTGCTTTAACACCAAACAACTGTTGTTTTGTAGCTGGAAGCAGAAGTGAGCAGTGAGGCGGTGTCACATGGAGATCACATCCATGGAGGGGGGGGGGGGCCTACCTCTTACCCTGAGGCTCCATCAGGGCTTTAATGCTCCATCATTGCACAGTCACCTGTCACCTCTGACCTGCAGACCAACAATCAGCTCACATTTACAGGCTGCAACCTGATAGGAAGAAAAACAGAAACCAACTACTTCAAAAAGAAAAACGAAAGCACCTTACGTTCATCCCCTACGATAAACAACAACAACACAAATAATCTAATATCTTATTTACAGCAGCAATCGTTAATTAAAATCAGAACAGCCTCTGGCAGGTGTTTGCTAATCTTTAGTAGCTAATGTGGAAACTAGCTTAGAAACTAAGGCAAACCTTAACAGTAACCAGGATGAATTAACCTCCTCTTCCTCACCAGCCGGTTCTTCTGGCCCTTTCTCTCGCTGTCAGCTTCACCCAGAAGGTAACTCCTCCGTTAATGCAGCTGTTAGCAGAGAAAAGCCGCTGCTAGCAGCTCCTCTGTTGACACTAGCGGCTAGCTGCAGAGATAGTCTATAAACAGGAGGAGTTACTCGGCGATCAATTTGAGAGACTAGCGGCTAGCTGCAGAGATAATCTATAACCGAGAGGAGTTACTCGGCGATCAATTTGAGAGACGCAAAAAACGTACCGGGGTATGGGATTTTGTTTTTTGTATCCAGCTTTTTGACAGGTATAATCCTATAAGCCAGGGAGCGGTAAAAAATATTTTAAATATTATTTTCATGCTGGCGTATGATTTTTAGATTATTTTATTTCTTATAACCCAACAAAAAAAAAAAAAAAAAAAAAAAAAAAAAAAAAAAAAAACGCTTCAGGACTTTTTTTATTATTATTACTATTGCAAAAAAAGTTGCAATAGTAATAAAGACAAAAAGTATTTAAAAGTTGCAGCTAGATCAAAATACGAGTTTACTATGGAAGCCTGTTTCTGACACATGAAAGTAAATAAAAAAAAGCCAAATAGAAAGTCATAATTATGAGATTTAAAGTCATAATTATGACGTTCTGTTTGGCATTTTTTTAGTTTCATGTGGCAGAAATCGGCTTCCGTAGTTTACCTAACTGCACATTGCTGAAAAAATGAGCATAAAAAAATAAATATACACAAATATGTTTATATATAAAATGAACAATCTTTATACAATCTCTGCATAAATAATTTTTGTTTTTTAAGAATATTTTATGTACGTGGCCTTTATATTTAACTTTTAAAACACTGAAAAAACTATTTGACATCCAGTCTTATCTTCATTTGAAGAATTATTCATACACATTATTTCAACCAGTATATAAAATGTTGTTTGTTTCTGTTCCCAGGACATTTGAAATAAGCTCCCTTATAATCTTCTTTCTTAAATATTAAGAAATTTTGTAATATTTTTCTGTCTTTCTCCTGAAAATGAATAATATATAAACCCTGTAATCTAACGATAGAAGAAAGTAGAAAAATGGAGTTATTCGTGATATTTTAGCTTGAAGGGTACATATTTATAGAAAAAAAAGGGTAAATTGAAGGCTAATGAGTTTAAAATGATGGATTAAATCAAAATTTTGCATTATTTATTGTGCACTTAACTGCTAATCCAATGCCTTATTGTTGTACTTTCCAAATATCATAAAGTTTTTTTTTTACCACAATAAATCAGTGTGAGAGGTCTTATCTTTTCTCCTGCTTTGTTTGAACTGGTTAAGAATAGGAGCCTTAAAAGGCCTAAAGTGTTTGAAGTTGCAACACTACAGAATCTGAAATGGGGGCTTGTGTCATTGGGACATTGCTGGTGGTACGTTTGCGTAATGTTTCATTCCACAAAGTGTTGTGGTCAAATAGGTGTGATGGTAATAAATCTAATGGGACACAACTTTAATCTCTCCCCCGTTGTTACCAAGTCACCTGCAATCCTTTAGCCTCATTCGAAAAATGACGATTAAATCAGAAACAGTCAATTTTTATCAGCAGACAGATGAGGATTGAGAGCCTTAAACAAAAAAAAAGTTTTATCATCTTAGATTAATTTGTGTGGAAAAAGGGGGGGAACTAATGAGGGACATAAAATTTCTGACATTATGGATAAAAGCTAGCTGTAGGAATCAGTTACCTACCTTGATGTCTGTTTATTTCATAGCGAGTGTGCTCAAATAAAATAAATATTCACTTTCAAGACGATAACATCGCAAAAAAAGTTGTTTATTTTAACAACATGACAAAACAATGTTCAAATATTCAAAGTAAATTGTGTATGTTAACAGAGACAAAATAAAACAAAATCTCAGTGACGACTAAAACATGTACATAGCACAACTTTAGCACACATGGCAGCGGGTTCAGACATGTAGAGCTGCGTACAGTATCTAGGTAGAAGCACAGTGACGCCTCCCTCTGTGTTTAATTCAGAACATCGTTGGCTCTGCACTAATCTACCCTCATTTAAATCGCCTTATTAGGTCTTTTTAAATAATCTATTGTTAAAGTTCAGCAAAATGCTGATTCATTCTTTAACACTGAGGTGCAAAACATGAACTTTTCTGGTCCATCCACTAAGAAAAACAAAAGGTACTCCTTGGGCACTTCAGACAACATTTTAAAGGCACTGCTTCTTATGCTACATGATAAATGCACTAATTTTTAGCTAAAGCTGGATTTTACATGATTCCTCCCTCTAATCTGGCAGGTAAATATCGATTATCAGTGCTTGAAAAACTTGAGGCAGTGAGGTAAAACAGTGTTGAGCGTATTATGGACATAACATATGCGACATTCTGTATGCGTACCTGAAAACAGACCTTTTAGAAGATTTGCCTGTATATTTTTTAATATGGTTCTACTTTGCACATTAAATTACCTTCAACAAAATGTCATCTAAAACATCTGGTATCAGTCCAGGATGAGTCATGACTGTAAATCTGTCTAATCTGAATCATACAAAGAGGTCCAGTGATGCTGCTGATGACCTGACATGGCGCCGGTGCTTCCATCAGGTTTCCACCTTCCCGTAGGTGCCATCGGGCGGCCGGTAGTGTTTGGGGAAGGCCCTGAGCTGGAGCGAGTTGAAGGCGTATTTTCTGGTGCCGACATTCTTCACCGTGTTTTCTCGCCTGCAGCCCTCGCTGTGAAGAGGAGAGGGGAGGGACAGCCGGATTAGGGGGGGTTATAATGGAAATAAAAAACGAAACCACACGGAAGTATGAGAAATATTCTCATGGACAAAAATGTAGTATATAACATTAAAAAAAACATAAAATTAATGGAAATAGAAATAGGAAGTTATTTATGTAAAAATGGGCTGATAGAAATGGATATTATCCTACTTTGGTTTTAGTTCACTGCATCATTATATGCAAATATGTTAAAAAAATGTCTGACATCATCCAATGTTGGTGTTAATGCTGTTATTTATAGCATCTCTACAAACCCTTTGAACTGCATCCATTAAAAAAACTACTAAATATAGTAAATAAATCAGATTACTTTGTGAATCTTTAACTTCTCAAATTACTAAGCAACCATATCGAGTTAATTTGGGGCCCAGTAATATAGATAAAAAATAAAATCCCAGATTTCAAATCAAATCAATTCAATTTTTGGAGCCTTTAGTTTTATGAAAACAAATAGATGACAGAAGTTAATTTTATAAGCTTTTTATTTTGATCATATCCTATTTTAGTTTACCGGATTTCAAATTGGAACGAAACACAGGCTGTAAAATGTTCTTTTTAAATAAGTTGGAATGCACTGCCATAAAGCAAAACATTTTAGTAGCTTATGCTGTTACCCAAAGATGATACATTTTAAAACAAAGTATGATCAGATAATCTCATTGTGAACTATAGAAGACCAAAAGTACACCAGTAAAAAAAAAACTAAAAAAAAAACATAAGGTGTAATTTTCAAAAATATTTTGTCTGTACAAAACAAATTTTTTTTTCATTAAAAACATTTATTGCCCAGCCCTTATTGCAGAAAATCAAAAAACGCTAATAACTAGCGTAATCATTTAGCAAGTAAGTTTGTTACAAACAAATGTATTTAAATGATCCGCCAATTAATGGTTAATTGATAAAATAAATATATAGTTTATTTTTCACTGTACACCAGTTAGCATTAAATGTAAACTTTTTATTACAAACCTTTAAATGTCAATCTATAAAGACAAAGCTATTTTCTTAGCTTACTGCTAGCTTGTTATCTAATTTGATCAAAGATAGCACGAAACAATTCCATTATAAGAGTTCATAATTACAATCCACACCTGCATTTTATTTTATTATTTTTTATTATTATTTTGTTTTGGGACTGAGCTGTAAGGAAAGCATAATTTACTATCCAACTTTCTTAGTGGTTTATTTTTCTTGACACATTCCTTTCAGCTAGCACAGTGTTCCCCTCCCGCCAAAATTCCTAGGGGAGGCAGTGCAAGCTAAAACAAGTTATTTATTTTGACTTTAATATAATAAAACATGAAGTTAATAACTTTTTTACATGTTTAGTTACCTTCATTAGATAGCCATAACAAATTTGCTTGATAGATTTACTGAACACTTATTTTTACTTAACAAGTTAGCATTACTAGCTAAGTAATTAGCTAGACCAGATAGATAAAATGTATGCTTTTTCAAAATATATTTTACGGTCTCAAAGTAACTGCTAAGTGTTAAAAAAAACACGTTATTTTCTTTACTATGAAACGTTTTATTGGTCTTCTTTACTAAAATTTTATTTGCTAGCTTGCAGCTATCTAGCCACAATAAATTGTTAAGATGCATTTTGAAATTAGATTCTAATACCCTTCTGTAACTTGCCATCTACATACTCTGCTCTTTTAAAATCTGGATGTTTTTATTACAGAAATTTCAGTGGCAATGATAATTTGTTACTAGGTCTTTGGTGTTTCTCTAGCTAGTTACAACAAGTAAGGAAGATTGATTAGGTCAATTGTAAGTAATGACATTAACACAGCTACTTAAAAATAGGGTTTAAGGAAACTAAAACAAGTCACCTGGAATATACATTTAAATGGTCTTATTACTTGTTAATTAATGATTGATTTTTTTATTGGCTAGCTTGTTAAAGAGAGCTTTTACATTTAAATGTTAACTAAAGGAACCCATCAACAAGCTATATGTTGTATTTAATATTTTCAGATGACTATTGCGATAATACCTTTTTTTTTAAATTCAATCTCATACTGTTAAAGCAAAAAACAATTAGAAACACCTCATGCACAATTAACGAGCATTACTCAGAAAAAAATCTTGCTTTGCTTGAAATTTTACATACTCTTCCCAATCAGAGAAAAAGATAAAATTACACTAGTAATGACAGCTGATTGTTTTTCGGTTTTTAATGGGAGGGTTTGTAAACTTTCAATCAACTGTATGTAATATGAACAAAAAATTTCTTAAGTGGAAGCACAAAACATTTATTTCAGCAGCATTATGACTGTGACAGCCCATAAACAGTGTACAACACCTTGTATTCGTGGTACATTTAAAGCAATATGGGTGGTTGGCAAAGCAAGAATTTAGACATTTAAATGACACTAATTTGAGCCATAGCCAAAACATCATACAATTTTCTGCCCTGTAACGGGTCTGGATGCAGTTGGAATATGACTTTATACACAAAAAGCTATAAGTATGAGCTTCTTTCTAAAATTCAATACATTTTTGCATAATTATAAAAGTTAACGGTAAAAATTATTGGTAAATTACAAGCCAAACATCCCCCAAATAATAAATGTATGGTATACAACAGTAAGGCATAGAGCTTTCTAAATACTTGCAATCTCAGAATAATTTATTCACACAATAAAAAAGGGTTTAAAAAACCATGAGACCAAAACAGCATAAACAGATATACATAGCTATAGAATAAAGTGATATGATCTTGAAAGTAATGGTACAAGGATAATATTCTACATATAGGAACTGATATGCATATGTTTTTTTCCTGATTCATAATAATTATCACAGATAAGATGATAAAGCATAAATGCAGGCAATTCAAGCATGTAAATACAGTTTTTAATGCAGTGCAAATATATTCTCTTATAGAGATGCAAAACAACAACAAAAGGAAAGTACAACATTTAGACGTTTAACCTTCAGGTTCATAAAACAATATTGTAACTGAATCCTTTAGGAAGCACTTTATGGTATTTTACCTTTAAAGATTGGCATAAATAATTAATACATTTAAAACAGTAATGTCTTCTTTAAATATGTGCATCGTTGTCTAACAATTATTAAAACTTTAATAACATATCATTAAAGATATTATTTCAACAGTCTTGAATACAGTGTAAACACTATCAAGAAATACTTTTTGATCTTGAGAATACAGCTGTTAATTAAAATGTTTTAAAAACATAGATTTAATCGAAAAAGATTAATACTCTTTAATTCTTGAAATGATTAACTATCATAACCTTTGTTGATTTTTAACAGTTTCTATTTTTTTTGTCATAAATTGTTAATTTTTTTTCTGAAAAAAAAAATACTAAGCCAACTTGCTAATAAGCTAGCCAAGCTTTTTAAAAAAAATAAAAACTCAAGTTTAATTTAAATTGAAATTAAGGATTTATTTTGTTGTATAAATCCTTTTAAGATTTTATTTTAATAATGCAAAAATTTTGTGACTCCTCATGTATAAGCTTCCAATAGAGACTCCATACCCAAGGCAGCACAGAGATTTGGAAAAAGGCGGGAAAGTAAATTAGGCGGGAAACCAGAAAAGGCTATAACCATAGCTTTTCTGACATAAACAAGGTGACTGACACACTCAAAAACTCTTACGAAGCAATTTACTAGTCTAAAAGGAACACTAAACAATTTCATACATAAAACATACATTTAATTAGATAATGTTAGCAGGTTTTTGCTAGCCGGGTGATGATAGCAGATGCACAGCTATAGGTTTGTAAGGAATGCAATCCACTGCATCTTTTTTATTCCTGTAAATAAAATAACACTCCAAAATAATATGTGAGTAAAGTTAAATATTTTCACTTGACTTTAAAGCTTCAATGAAAGCATTTTATGTTGATTCAAGAATAAAGGGAGGCATTTGTACTGAGCCAAATGATTAATCTCTCAAGAGTGAACGTGAAAGCTAGCATGTCATTGGAGCCATTTAGCTGTCAAGGGAGGGTCATTTCTCCTGATCCATTTTCTTCCTGGGTCGATCTTTATGATATGCATTCTAAAGGCTCAGGGGAGGAAACTAATGCTTCGCAGGCAAAAATATCTGTTTTTAAATAGCAGAATTCCAGGTAAAGCAGCCTGAAGGGCTTTAGTTTCCTGAAATATAACAAACACCTCCCTTTTATTCACAAACAATAACTTATAGTACATATCTGTCTTGAATAAACAATACAAATATATATAATGTATATAATGTACTTCAACACATTTGTAATAATTAATTAATTGATATAGATTTTTATTCTAATTATCCTCCCTATTTTTGGTGAAAAATAGAATATGGTTACAGAATGTACCAGACCAGTTATTTGTACTGTTAATCTAGAATTGATTAATTTACTTTTGGTTTTTAAACCATGTGATTGCTCCGACAGCAGCTATGTTTATTAGAAAAGGATGATTGTTTTTATAGAAAAAATGTAAAAGAAGAAAAAAACAAAACAAAACATGAGCCGACTGCATCTATCAAACATTTTCAAATACGTCCTGTAATAAACCCTGACTGTACCATTAGACCCAAGAATAAATACATCCATCAAAAGTTAACAAATTTTTTGCATAATAAACTAAATACTTTTTCTCTTTCGTTACTTTAGATCTAAATGCTTTGAGGGTTGAATAACCTGCAGCACTACTTTGGATAATCAAACACATTTCACCTGGACATCCTACAACATGCTGCTTTGCAATTAAAGCCAGCAACCAGAATTGGTTTATTTATCTCATTTGGCAAAATGACACCATTTAAATAAAAGAAGAATGTTAAAAATAGACTAAATACTAGTTAGATGTAAACAATGCTTTTGTTTTCTTCTCTCTTCCATTTCTCTTAATGCAGGGATAGTTGTTTTAAACTCACAAAATGACCTACATCTGCTTTAAAGTGCACAATATGAAGTAGAAGCAAGAATATACGATCTTTTCATAAAACCAGGAAGACCTATTTAAAATAAAAGCAAGCCTTGAAAAAATATAAATATATGTAAGCTTAAACGTATTTGCATAAAAGCTTTAGCTCCTTCTACATTGGATTTCAAGCTCAGTGCAAAAGTCCATGGAAGACTATGAAATAACAAATGGAGGAAACGGTTTGATGCATTTGTTTTCACAATAAAAGCTACTTCCTGAAGCATAGTTCAAATATTTTAGACTTATTTCATACATATAAACAAACCTGACAAATATACAGCTTTTTTTCTGTTTCAGACTCTTTACATTCACTCATCATTGGTGTGAATTCCCACTCCCCATTAACGCTGTGGTTTAAATTTCTCCGGTAAGTTGCATATTAACCACATCGCTTTCCTCAGCACCGACCTGGCTGTTAAGTATCGTTCTTATTTTACAACAGTCTTGAAGACAGAATGAGTCCAAATGTTTTAATATCAGTTTGCTTTATTTATTCCAAACCCCACTTTGCAGTGTTTAGAATAAATAACCAATAATGGTCCAGATTTCCATCTAGCGGTTGATCTCTACAAATAACTGGCAGTGAAAAATCTCCACTACAATTTGGAAATAACTAGTTACATTTACTTGAGTAATGTCTGGAAAAAACAAACATACTTTAAAAGGTAGCTTTACTGCGCTGTACTTTTACTCAAGTATGGCGCCTTGAGTAACTGTTTGTTTTTACTAGAAAATCTACCAGAGACACACATGTGATTTATGTTGAAGTGAGACTTCTTGCTTATACACAAGCTTTGTTGTTTTAGGGTTTCCTTCTATCTTCTGAGTAAATTAATTAATTTAGAGGTTAGACATATTTTATCTGCACTGTTCCAACTCACTGTATATACATTAACGGCTCTAAGTATTGATTTCATAATTCTATGGAAGAAAAAATAATTAGAAAAAAGTTTCTTTTGTTTGAATTTGTAACTTTGTAATTACTTTAAGTTAAAAAAAATAATATATATATATATTTATATATTATTTTAGTCAAAAACATGTCAACAACAATTTTGAAAGGAATTTAGATTTGTTTGTCAGAACTTAAGGAGCGTTCTTACTAACTTTTCTCACTCTTTCTATAGTAATTTCTTTGGGTGGCTATTTTTGCTTTTACTTCTGTAAAAAAAAATGCTGACTTCTACTTTCATTTGACTAGAAATTTTTGGCTACATAAACCAACAGTCTGATGCTGCCACCACAAACTGCTTGACAGTTGGTTATGGGGCCATTTTACCACCTGTATTAACGCTTACCTCCAACATAAGGTCAATAATAATAATAATAGGTCAGCTTCCAAGTTTATCAATCTGACCTCAAACTGACAGTTAAATGAATTGGATGGGATAAAAAAAAGTCAAAAATATAAAGATTAACACGCCTATGATGAGTGAAATGTATGGGGTAAGATTACCGTCAGTAAGTTAATACTGTAAACATATCTAAGATTTGAATTCCTTCCCTTTTGTGAACATTTATGTAAATGTAGCATCAGAGCTTCATGTGACTACAAGCTTAGACGTTACGAATCCAACATTACAAAGTTGCAACATTTGCAAAACTACGAGTGCGAATCACAACTTTACGAGTAAAATTCATAATTTCTAAGTACATATCTCGAATTTGAGTGATAGAACCCCAAATTTACAAGCACAAATCAAACATTTTGGAGTACAGATAACAAATTTATGAGTACAAACCATACATTTACGAATAAAAATCACAGATTTTAATGTACGTCTATTCAACCGTCTATAAAGCTGTTTCACTCCTCATGCACCTCAAAATTGTTCACTGACCACCATTAAAACAAGAAAAAGGAGAAGACCAAAATGAAACCATCAAATGAACGTTATACTACTCATGTTGAAAGCAACATATCAGCAAAGATATAGGCCGTTTCTCAATATGCGTACTTGTGCGTTCTCATGTGCTTGTGAAACGTCATCAGCCTCAGCCCCAGTACTGTTCCTATTCACAAGAACCCCTCCCTCTCTAATGATCAGAGCAGACATGCATTCTAAAGATTGACAGCTATCCCAGCATGCACTGCAGCAGCAGCTTCCAGTGTAGCGCACAGAGCTCAGAGTATTAGGTTAAATGTTTCTTCTTATGCTGTGGTTCAAAAGTACATTTTAAGTTCATTTAAGTTGAGAACATTATACTTTTTAGCTTCACTATATGGTGTGTATACTGATATAGTGTGTAATTTAAGAAAAAGCTCCTATGTTGGGAGAACCGTGGCAACCACTGGCCATCCGGGATAGCCGCAGCCAGTGCTAACGTTAGCCCGTCTGCATTAGCCCTCTCTGGGTATAGCCGTGTGGGAAGTACCGCTGGCTCTGATGTCGATTTTTCTGTTTTATTTGGCAAAACTTTAAATTTGGTTTGTATTTATATGACTGTGTTAATTATTATTCCAACACTAAATGGAAAAAAAGTCATTTTATTATTATCTAGAGACTATTAATGACAGGAGCTGAAATGCCAAGTCTATACTTTCCTGTGGTCCTCTGAAGTACAGGCTTGCTGAGAACACACGTCCTTACTCGTGTTCTTGTGAACGGCCATAGTGTTCAATCTATAGTTTTACTTTGGTCTTCTTCCTTTTCTTTGCTTTTAATGCTGGTTGTAGATTTGTACTTGTACATTTTTGATAGGTCCTATTTTGTATTTGTAACTTTTCAACTTGTATTCCCACAGATAAAACTTCTGATGTCACATATATGTAAGAGTTGACCATGAAAATATACCAGTCAAGCCTGTAATGTTGTTTTATACAGACGGCTGTCTTACCACATAGAAACATCAGGTATTGGTGAGAAATAAGGCAGAGTAACATTAATCCACCAGAGGGCGCTGTTTGCTAAAAAATAACTTACATCTGATATTCTACCTTATGGTACATCATTCATTGTTAAGTAGCTGTTCTTCTTCTAATAGTCACAGGAATAAATGGTTTTATAACAAAATGTTCTTTAGTGACCGAGCGCAGGGATGATTGCTCATCAGGCAGCATTTATACTTTAAGGTAAATCAGATGCTTGAAGCCTCACTTTCACCAAAATGAGGATGAGAAGGACATTTTATTTCCCATGAAGAAGGTTGAGTGGGGTTGTGTAAAAGCCCTTCGTCGAGGTTAGTTAGGTGTGCATGGACGGCACCCTAACAGGCAGGTGGGCACAGCTTCAGAAAACAGCCAGACCCTGACCAGATTGTTCAGCTGCAGCGAACTTTGGCCAAGAAATACGCCACACTGAGGAAGATCCACACCACCAGCAGGTTGGGGCTGAGAGCCAACAGGGGCAGGGAGTACATGAGGCTGGGGTCCAGCCGCAGGTCACGCACTGGCAGCAAGCCGCTCAGGTTCTTCTGGATCACCCCTTCCCTTGTCCCAACGCTGCCCAGCCGCAAAGGAGTGGGGGAAGGAGAATAAGGAGGCAGAGCGGCAAAAGAGGAGGAAAAAGCGACGGATGAAGAGGAAGGGAAATAAACAGATGGCACGCAGATACACCAGCAGAGAGATGGCAAATTAATAAGTGGGATGTGAAGAAAGAAAAAAAAAAGTGTTGACAGAAAGCAGCTCCCACAAGGGAGGATATAAAAACAACAACGATAAACAAATAAAACACAATCCAGCAAAAAATAGGGCAGTTACACGACAGGAAACGTGACGGGAAGCAGAGGAGGAAGAGAGGAGAGAAAAAAAGGAGAAATTAGGAGAGATGTTCTGATTTTAAAGAAAGGGAAGAAGAAACAGCAAATGGTCTACCATGTTTATATTGTATTAGACATGGATGAAGATGGAAGAGGAGGGAGAAGCTTGAAGCGGAATACATGCAACTTCAATTAACCGTTCCTTTATCCCAAACGTGCATCTGGGTTCAAATCAAATCAAGTCATGCTAGTCGGCTGCAAAAGGCGGAGGAGGAAAGGAAGACGGATGTGAGGAGAAGGAGAAAGATGGAGAGACTTTAAATAGAGTCGTGTATCTTGGGGGTTCTTGTACCAGACAGACAAAAATATTTGGAGCAAAACCGAACAGAGATGTTGGGAATCACATTTACTGGGGATCAATATCATGACAGCTCAGTCATGCTGTTACCTGTCTCAAATCACCGTCTGGTTTCTACAAACACAAAAAAAGCTAATCTCTTTTCTTCTTTATTGTCATAGCCAAAGAATACATTAAATGAAGATTCATTGATTTTTCTTGTTTTTGGTGTTCGTTATCTCCTTTCTTCTTTAACTGATTTCACATTAATCGAGTTCATTTGGATTTAATAATTGAATGCAGGCTCAGCTTCATCTCTCAGTTTTAGTTGTTAATCTATGGTACTAAACAGTGACAGCTTGCTCTGGTATGGAAAAAGTGATAAAGCAATGTCGAATAAAACATTAACAATTAAACACTGACAATTTGAACATCAAATAAAATCAAACATTGCTACTGAAACAGTCAAGAGTTATGATGATACTCTGGTTTCATCAACCTAAAATGAGAGTATCATCTGCATAAAATGAGAGTATTATCAACCTAAAATGAGAGTATCATCTGCATAAAATGAGAGTATTATCAACCTAAAATGAGAGTATCATCAG
>NW_015150606.1:166689-195087 GCF_000732505.1 Cyprinodon variegatus
ACAGAAAATGGGCTTAAAGTGTAAAAAACCGAACTTCTCCTTTAAAAGTTGCAGTAATTAATTGCCAGTTTTTTTAATTAGATGTTATAAGTACTTGCCCAGAACATTGTTTTTTTTGGTTTGCAGCTTAAATCTTATCAGCTAAAGTCAAAGTTATACAGGAAAACAGACCAAAAAGAAATGGTCAAAAATGCTGGTGACAAAGTAAATCACTGGTCGCCTTTACTCTTTGCCAATGAAGGAATGAAGTAGGACAAGAAAAAAATGAAGCTGATGGTGGTACGAAAACAACCCTAACAGTTAGATGAAATGTTTACATATTTTGCCAGAGATTAACTTAAGTTTGTTTCCTTTCCAGCAGATCATTTTTTTTTATAAAATACCAACAAATCTGGTTAGATCAGTGTTTTTATGATGCTTAACATTTGCATTCTGTTGCCCTAAATCTCTCTCCGGAACAGACTAGTTCTCCTACCTGCGCATGCAGTCGAGCGCTTGCGTGAAGACCTGCGGCGCCATGCCGTGTTCATGCTGCAGGATCAGGCACTGCTCCAGTGTAATCGACATAGCCGTGCGATCTTTGGCGCTCTTGCAGCTGGTGAAACGGACACCGTTTAGCCGGCGGCAAATCTAAAACAGAAAAGAGAACAGATCAATTGTAACAGATTTCTCCTTTCTTCTGTTTATTTCTCCAGTGGTTTACAAAAGTGTTCATACCCCATGGAATTTTCCTTATTTTTGTCACATTACAATCACAAAAATATATTTAAAGATTTAAAGCACCTTTTATGAATAAAAACAAATTAGTCTACAAAAAGATTTCCAAAGCATCTCACAAAACACTGTTAAATATATCATCCAGAAATGGAAAGAGTACAAGTTACGGGGTTCCTCAAGGGTCTGTTATTGGTCCATTGCTATATTTTCTTTATCTGCTGCCTTCTTTTACGTTCTTTCAATGTTACTTTATGCTGATGACTTGCAGCTTTACACACCTTTAACCAATGGCAGATGGGCTGACTTGTTGAAAACTGAAACCTACTTATCTATAATTAGTGGCTTGCTATCAAATGATTGACTATGTTGCTCCAGTTCTGACACTCCTTTACTTCTATCGTTGTAAGATTGAAGCTGATTTTCAGATTTTGCTCCTTACCTTTATTGGAATTAAATGGTCTAGTGCATTCTTATCTATCTAAGGTAGTTTGTATTAAACTTTAAAAACTGAGTCCTAATATCCCTTTTATGCTACGTTCACACCGGATGTGCATTGAGCAGCAAAAAAAGCATCTGCTGCTTCATTTTTGAAGCTTGCACACATAAAGGTCAGATTTGCCTCAAGAGCATCTTTGATGCTCCTGAAGCGTGTCTGATAAAGTATGTCCAGATGCATCTGATGCTTCTGCTACTCTTGTGTTCAATGGCAGAGAGTGGCTTCGCTATATTTGCTGTGATCTGTGGGTAAAAGTAGTTTTAATATCAAAATATCTGTGCAGTCAGTTCATCAAGATTACGATCCTGCCTTACAATATTATTTTGCTGTCTGAGCCGCTCAGATCCCCACATACAGGCGGTGCGCTGTCACTGGGAATACCCAGCAGCAGCAGGGGATTTTCCGCTACTGTTCCTTGCAGCTGAAAGTTGATGATAGCATTTATCAGGTATGTGGAAGAAACTGCAGGCAGCAGAATAATAAAAGCGAACATATTTTGCAAGCAGGTTTTGACATTTTAAGTTAATTTAGTCGTTACTAAACTGTTTCAGTGGAGTGATCATAGCAATCTGCATCAGCAGTGCTGTGTCCAGCTCCCAGATCAGCATCTCTGATTGGTTGATGTGGCGCATCGAGCTGCAAATTTTCCAACTCCAGCATCTGCTGTTTGTGAAGAGCTCAAAAGCTCACGAGGCGCTGCTTCAGTTGCTCAGTTGTGTCAAGATGCGCTGCTTTAGACATGCTGCAGGACTTTTTGATGCGCGTCAACCATTGACTTCGCATGTAAACCAATTCAACTCAGTATTTATATAGCGATAATTCAAAACACATGTCATCTCAAGGCACAACCAGATCATACAGTCAAAATGATTCAAAGTTTTTATCTAAGAAAAACAATCTGATTGCATCGACTCATTGACTCGAATACAATCCCTCACACTAAGCATGCTTGAAGTGACAGTGGAGAGGAAAAACTCCCTTTTAACAGGAAGAAACCTCCAGCAGAACCAGGCTCAGAGTGAGCGGCCATCTGCTGAGAACGACTGGGGTTCAAGTAAACAGAAGCAGAGATACAGAAATAAGCAAAAATATAAAGGAACTTGTCAACCAGCTCTACAGGCGGCCCTGTCCAAGAAAGACAAAGCCAGGGAGCTCTGAGCCAGCCCCCACGTCAGAGGACTAAAAGAGCACATTCAGTTAGTCACAGTCAGATACAGGACTACATTGAAAAATAGGCCGAGCTCAAACGAAGGTGTTGATTGCAGCAGCACAGCTGATATTTTTCTTCACAGCTGCTTCAATCGCATGAGGTGTGAACGTAGCATTAGGATTATTTTGCTCCACTCACTCCTAAGTTAATTGAGGTTCTTCAGTTGCAAGTCAAACAAAAAGTAGAAAAAAATTAACGGGGTGGGGGGGGTAAAAATGTGGCCTTGTTCCACACAAAAGTTACTGAAGCTGAACCGGAAATGTGGCACAACAAACGTGGTACGATACTGTAAAATGGGCTACCCATACCGTTGAATCTGTAATATCAGGGGGCTTGAATACTTTGGAAAATACTGCGTTCTTTTATTTGTAAAAAAAAAAAAAGAAAAAAAAGGGGGGGGCTGGGGGGGACACTGTATTCCTTAGTTACCTCAGCAGCCTGCCAGAGGATGTCGACGTTCTTGTTCTTCCTTGCGTTGACGTTCTGACCCAGAAATCTCAGCAGCTCAGGAAGACAGGTCTGAGAACGAGACCTTGGGAGGCCTGACAAGAAATAAGCAGGGTTTCAGGCACAAGAAAAATTCAAGTGCTGAAATGCTCTCTTTCTGAAATGTCATATATTTAGAGATTCAAGGATTATAAAATAAAGCTTTGCCTAACTCACAGTCCTCAGGAAGAACTTCTTTGAACTGTTCGTAGTATGAGTTCAGCCTGGAGAGGCTTTCTACGTTGATGATTTCCTGCAGGGATGTGTCCCCGAACCTGAAAATAAAAAAAACAAGCTCTGCTTTCATTTAGTCCCTTTGAAAGTCTTCAGCAGACATGAGTGTGAAGGTCACTCACTTCTCGGCCAACGTTTGCTGCTCGTTTATGCCGACGTTGAAGTGCACCGGCTGGACTCGCAGCAGCATCCCGCTCTGGATCTCCCGCGGCAACGCGTCAAACATGCTGCCCGGAAGCGGGATGCGGACGTTGAAGCCGTTCCTGTTGCCTGTGATGATGGGCAGCATGTCGGGGGCGGAGCTGCCCGTCGCCTGGGTGACCTGGATCCAAACACAGCCGACATCACTACCCAGTATTCCCCTTTTTGATATATATATATATATATATATATATATATATATATATATATATATATATATATATATATATATATATATATATATATATATTTAAAAAAAATGTTACCTTAAAGGTGACATTACGCAGATCCATGACGCCGATGCTCATATCCTCCAACATGGAGAGCTCCTCTCCTAAACACACAAAGATGGTCGATGATGATCCAGTAAAACAAAAAGAAGTGATGAAATACGGTCAGAGAGGTTTGGTATCGAACCATAGGTGCTGAGCAGGGATTCGAATTGTGCCAGCAGGCCGATAGTGTAGAGCTGCCGTAGGAAACCGTTATCTCGAAGGCAGTTCCTCAGCTTGATGACGAAGCCGCAGATCAGTGCGGTTAGCTGCAGCGACGCATCAGAACAAGAGTAAGCTTCACAGACTGAGGCATTTAAAAACTTTAACTGTCCAACCTGTGCCTTTTTTTTTATCTGGATGTGTGCCTGTGTCTAAAACATCATCGGTCTGTTTTGCCAGGTTACAACATGCTGAAGTTTTCTTAACATTCAGACAATGATAGCTGGACTATTTGGAACGACTACACAGGGCAAGAAAGAGGGGAAAAAAGATCTGTAAATGTACCAGATCTATTCGCATACCTCTGATATTACACTAAAGGATTGGTAAAATGTTGCCATGATATATTATGCAGCTGATACATTAGCATCTGTAATATTAGCGTGTATAATGATTGATTGGGCTTTAACTGATGGAAAACAAAATTGAAAAGATCTGCTTATGAGTAACTAAATAACTGCAAGGCCATGGTATAAAGGACTCTGGCTAGCTTTGTTCAGTAGCTAACAGCTTAGCCACTTTTAGAAGGGTCAGTTAGCCAACTTAAGCTACATGACTTTCAACTTTGTGTCAACAACAACCGGCCATTTTTACCAGTAGAAGAACTTTTGTTTTCTTTGTCTAAAATCTCCAGGAAAGTCATTTTTGAAAGTTTTTTCCATTAGGCTTCTCCTGCCCTAAGATCTCAGTAGCTAACAGATTAGCCACTTTTAGAAGGGTCAGTTAGCCAAATTAAGCTACATGACTTTCAACTTTGTGTCAACAACAACTGTCCATTTTACCAATAGAAGAAATGGTGTTTTCTTTATCTAAACTCACCAGGAAAGTTACTTTTGAAAGATTTTTCCGTTTGTCCTCTCCTGCCCTCAGATCTTAATAAAGAGATATAATTAAACTGTATGTGGTTAAATGGCAGAGCTCAGTTTGTCTTAGAACGTTGTACTGCCTTCAAGACTGAGAGTGATTGTTTTCTACTCTTTTTAAACATAAATTGAAAATATGAAGGAAGGCCTTAAAAATGAAACGTTGGAAGCTCTGTAGTTGTGTGATATTCAATCTGTGATCTTATTACTCATCTGAAGTTTAGACGCCACAGTGAGTTGACCTTTTTCACCTCTATGGAATATTTATAAGCCTGGTTATGAATCACCAGAGACGAGCAGATTGATCTGAAGGTGTGTGTCCTCCTGGTTTGGCATCAGAGTGAGGACCATTTTTCAGATTTCAGATAAGGTGTGAATTTAGTTAAGGTTTACGTGCGTGAATATAATGGTTAGATTTATGAGTATTGTCAGGGTTAGAGGATGGAAAGGTATTGGAAATCAATGGGAGTAAACACACGGTCCCAACTGCATATGGAAAGATGATAATATGCGTGTGTGGAGGCGAGATCATGTTTTGCCTGCTGACCGCCTGGCAGAAGACGACGTCCCGGCGGTACTGCAGGGAGACGTCCATGGATATGGTGGGGGCGCTGTCCTGCATGAGCAGAAACACCATGGACTTCTTGGCCTTGTCGCTCATCATGGTGACGCACTCGGTGAGCGTGGTGAGGAGCGGGTAGAGCGCCTCGCTCCACTCGCCTGGGAACAGACGGAAAGCAGACGTGAGCATGAAGCCAAGCTGCATGTAGCTGAATATTAAAAGACTTAAATGGGGAGAAACAGGCAGCAGGTGGGACAGAGGACAAGCAGAAGGGCTGCTGACAGAGCCAGCTACATTGTTTTTGACTTTTCCTTCAAAACCAAAATAAACGCAGTATTAATAATCAGTGTTTGCATCTTACAGATTTTCTCTGTTCATTCTTAAAGGGTTAATCTCATGCTGCCCAAAGCGTTCCTCTGAAGTTTGTGCAACAATAACGCGCCCAGATCTGTTAAAAACTATATCTCCAATAGCCTCTGTATTAAACGAGAGCTAACATTTGATACTCTGCTAGAAGTGTTAGCACGATGCAGAGCAAAAGGAAGATAGATTATAGGAAAGAAAAGATGTTTCCCTTATGGAAAAAAACATTTACAAACAATGTTTAGCTTTTTTTTTTTTTCAAATGTCCATTTATAAAGCTTGTTCTGATCCTGCAACGCTATTTAGTTAATTTTGTTCCATTCAATTGTTGCAAGCAGAGAAGACTTTTTGTAAATCAAAATTTGAAAAAAAGTAAAATAAAATAAATTTAACCCAAAAATAATACCGTTGAAAAAATCTTTAAAGAAACTTTGCAGTTAACATAGGTATTTTTTTTTTTCAAATGCATTTTTCATATTTTATTTTTCTAAGAGTCTTGCAGGTTTTATATTTTCCAAAACTTTATTTTTGTTTGCCAGATGGAGTTTTACAGATCGCATTTTCTCCACTTAAAGCCCAACAAAAAATGTAATCTTGACCAATAGAAATGTTGCAGAGAAATGCGCCTTTGCTCCTTGCAGTGAAATTTACAACTGGTAGTTTGTAAATTGAGATATAACTGTGTATGCATCACAGATATTTCTGTGAATCTAGCCTTGCAAATGTTTAAACCTGTGTATAAGTAAGCTTATTAATATTGAGCTCCATAGCTAAATTCATATTGGGTCCTTGACGCCTCTTTGGTGACTTTATCTTGTATCATGTGCTTTTATTACTTTAATCTGTTTTCCCAGTGTGCCTACTGTTGTACATTTCACTGTAATCATTGTGACTTATAAATCCATGGATGTTGTTAATGAATATGGGTTTCTCTTAATCGGGCTAATGTCTATCTGAAAGAAAAGCATCTTTATTTGTCATTTTTGGAGGTTCTTTTTGTTATTTTTTTCCATCAATAGCCCCTGGATCACTGTTAACGGAGCTGGAATAGACAGCCTGTATGCCTGATGTAAGTGAAAGGTCTAAAATGATCTATAAAAACAGATATTAAGATGTGAATTGTGAGATGTGACAAGAGTGGACATATGTATGTGTTGATATAAAAATTGTTATTGAAAATAAAAAGTTCAAAAAAAATATTGAGCTCCATAGTTTTGGAGCCAACTGGTCAAACATTAAGTGCGACTTTTGCAGCGTTTTGTTGTTTTTTTTCCCCTTTTGGATTCAACTGCTTATACATCTGTGTTGGTTATTTACAAAAATGATTTATATGAGATTTTAACCCTGGTTCTTACAGTTAGGAACATAGAAACAAGAAAAGCTTTGTAGCTGGAAGAACAGGATTTATTTCAGAAGGAAATATTTAGTTAAAGAGCTTGAAACCCAAAGCTCAGTCTTGTAATCAGTAGACATTAATGATTTCAATTACAGGGAATGGAATTTAAAGGTTTTTACCAAATAATTTTACCTAATTTATTCTGATTAAGTCCGATAAAGTTCAAATGAACCTTTTCTGAAACTTTCAAACACCCTACACAGGTTTTAGTTTGAAACGTGATAATATATGGGGAAAAATAAATTATGGACATTAAGTAAGATGGGGGGATTTAGGCTAAACTACACTAAAACGTGTGAGAATCATTTCCTTTTAATCAAAAACATTGGGATCTCTGTAAGAAACCTAAAATGGGTTCCAGATTTCCAGCCAGACTGATTAAAACTTCACAGTGAAGATAAAATGAGCTGGTTGAAGCTTTCAGAGGTTCTGCAGCCTCATTCTTGCAGCTGAACACAGAGAGATGTCATTTCTCTGAAAAACATGATGCTGAAAGCAGCAGCTCTTACCTGGGTATGCCTCCTCTGCACTCGGGCTTCCATCTGGAAGAAGGGGTGAAGGTGCAACATGCATGATTAGCAGACACTGTAAGCCACATAGAGAACACTGCAGACCAGGGTCAAAGATCTAACAAAGAAAAACCAGCATAAGGCTTTTATTTTAAGAGGGTTAGATCTTTCAGGCAAAGACTCCAAAACAGATATGTCTGCTTTAGTATTGTTTAAAGGAATAGATGGAGCAGATGTTTGACCGTGGTCCAGAGCAACATTTAAAGTACCGACTGAATCACTGTGGACAAAGATAACAGACAAGAGGCTGAAAATGAGGAATCACGTTAGCTCCATCATATCAAAGAACATAATGCAGACGGAGAGACCACAGAAGTTTAGTTTCAGTCTGAGGTTTATACACAATCATGTCATTTACATTTTGAATGTTTTTTAATAAACTTTTTATTTTTATTTTAGATTTCTAATTCAGCTCAAAATCGTCTGTCTTCCACAAAGGGTCTATTTTTACATCTAAGCTCCCCCCTGCTGTACTCTGGAATACCAAATTCTCTGTCACTGAAGCCAATTCCAGACATGAACCAACACAAAATTCAAATCTTTCAAGATTGGCTAAAATCTGCAGCCGCTCCACATTGTCAAGCATAAAGCTTGGTGTTAGCAGTATTATGTTGTGGGTTGTTTCAGTACAAGGCGGATGGATAGAAAAAGGACTGAATCCAAATGGTTTATGTAAAATAAGCAACGAGACGATGGAAACTTGGACAACGTATGGCGTTCCAATAACGTAAAAACAAACAAACAGCCAAGATGGTTTCACATATTGATCAAAATTAAAACATTTAAGAGAACTGTAGCATACAAAAAAAAATCTGTGAATATTCATGTCTTTTTTAAGTAAAAACTGTTACAGTCCATATGGAGCCGTCACACTAAACCCGAACAATGTAAATAGAGAGAGTGGCTCAGATGCATTTCCTTGGTTAAAGCGCAATCAGTCGATGCCAATCATGTGAAAAGTGACACTGCGATTATAATAGTGGACGAACATAAAGAATGAAGCAAGTAGTCGCTAAACTTCACTAATCTGAACCTTTCCATCCATATGCATCAGAGGACTGGATCTGGTTGTGATGAAGGAGCACAGAAGGGAAAGATCATGAACTCATGGCTGTGATGTATTGGATGTATTGTATCTACACACATAAACCATTTAAAATCCTTGTGGGGAGTAGATATGTGCGCATGAGTATGCGATTCTCCACGTTTGAAAACCACATGGAGTCTGGTTCTGCTGGAGGTTTTTTCCCATTAAAAGGGAGATTTTCCTCTCCACTTTCGCTACAAGCATTGCTTGGTGTCAGGGATTTCCTTCGAGTCAATGAGTGGATGCAATCAACTGGTTTTCCTTAGATAAAAACTTTGAATCAATTTGACCACATTGGTTTGTGCAGCTTTCAGGTGGATAGAAGAGTCTCACCCTTTCTGCCATCACCATCATCTTCCTCTTCATTCCTTTTGTAACCTGAAACTCTAACTGTTTCACAAAGTACATTAAAGTATAAAACAAGACAATGATAACCAACGCAAAGCAGATAAATCAGGCTAACGTTTCAGTTAGCTTCTAAATCCGCCTCCTTTAAAGCTCTGATTTCAACCCTGTTAAAGTTCGACAATGCTTAAACGCAAGGTCTGTGTTGGAATACAACCAACATTTTTAGAAGATCTAGCAATTCTGACAAACAGCCAACCGGAACTAAGATAAAAGTTTGATCTCTAACTCGCTTATTTGTGGATGCAGTTTTTAGCTTCGATGGATTAGAAACAATCCACATCACTTGGAAAACTCTTGTTTTTAAAAACCTAACGTGGTAAAAGGGGTTTTAAAAATACAATCTGAAGCCCAGAAACGCATTCTGATGATGAGTGGATATAAACTTCAGACTGGAACCTGAACGCGGTGATAGAAGAACAAACAGTAAGAAACCAAAACATACAGTATTCCTGTTCGGGGCTGGGGGGCCGTACAGATGAGGACAGGGCAGGCGAAGAGGAAGAGTATGGTGGAGGTGATGAGGACGATGGAGTTGGTTCAGATGGCAATGATTCCTGTGACAAACTTCCCGGGTTGATCCAGAAAGCTCGTCTTTTTTCCTCCCCTTTTCACAAACAAAGTTCATTTACACCAACAAATCCACTAAATGTAACAAGTAAGGAAGTTTTTTTTAATAAAACATGATGGTGAAATTGGATAAGTTCAGCTTCAATTTCCTTAAAGAATAAATGGTGAAGAAGCACAAAAAAAGCGTGTCACCTTTCTTGCCGCTGCCGCCCTGCAGGTCATTCTGGGTACTGTCCAGGCTACTGCTGCTGGGTCTCCTCTCTTTCTGTAACAGCTTATCCACACGCTGGATGATGCACTCCAGAGATTTGTCCACATTTACCCAAACCTTCTCCTGAGTAGACGACAAAAGATTATCAATTGAACCACCTGGATGTGGTAAAAGCGATTTGTAATTCGGGGAAAAAAAATTAAATAACTGATAGTGAGAGGAGGAATTTAATGACGATTTTGTTAAAAAACCCACCCATTCCTCTTCATGCCAGTCCACATGCAGTGAAGATCGACTGTTGCGACCGCTCCACTTGGCGAGCAGGGTGTCCTGGTCGTTGCGGAGGACCACTTGTTCTGGTTCGGCCGTAGGGGACGCTTTGGAGGCGATGTACTCGGGCCGAGCCGCATTCAAAGCCTGGATGGCCGAAGCTAGCAGTTTGCAGTCGCAAACCGTCACCAGCTGACGAGTCTGACCGCAGTGATGATGAAATATCAGAAAAAATGAATCCAAAATAAGAAAATGATTTACCTTACTGCTAAGGTACCTTATCGGACAAAATAGCCAGCGTCCTCTCCAGCCCGCTGGCTGATCGGTCTTTGGCGGCTCGGGAAAGCCTCTCAGCGTAGTAGTTGACCTGAGTCTTGAGCGTATTGATGTGAGCAATGATCTCTTTGGCTCGGACTATGTCCTGGGGTATATAGACGATGGACTGTGAGCTGGAGAGAGCGCTGCTGTTGGGATAAAGGATAATGATCAACCCATATGCTGATGACATTCTGTTCTACATATATAGAGGAAGAGCAGCTGGTTTAGAGAAGATCTGTTTCCAAAAGATGTCGAGATTTCACTTGCCTCTCGAATTTTACTTTGCATAAGATGGCTAAAGAGTTATACAGATTTTGCATGCACATGCCTGCTGGAGACGGTGTTTTTGACAACATGTATAACATCAGGCGATAGCTTTTGAACTTTAGAAACGGGCTTTCTCAGTCTTTGGAAAACAAAAGAAAACAGCCAACCTCTAACTTTAACTTTACAAATACATATTAAGAGATAATATTTTACGTGATATTTGGCTTTGGTGAAAACTCAATGAAGCAGTGGTAGTTTATGCGGTGATAAAGGCAGTGTTATTTGGAAATTGTAGGTTATAGCCTGATACATTAACTGACTTCCATCAGTCCTCAGCATTCTGATTCAGGGCTGTAGGATTTAGCCAAAAATTTAAAGTGGGAATTTCTTTTTTTTAATTTCAATTGAGATTACAATTTTATTTTCGATTTTCCTCTGCACTAACCATTAGCATACACATATCTGGCTCTGGTTCACATGGTGTAAAAGGAAATTTTGTTCTATCATCGTAGGAAACAAAGAACAAATTAGTTTTTAATCAACTGGAGCAAAACTGAGAGTGCAAGAGATTTTTTTATGGGTGAAGCACACAGCAAAGAGGTATAACTTCTTTATGTTATTGTAAAAGTTAGAAAAAGATATACTACTAAGAAAACATCTATTTTATTTGTCACTAAAACTTCAAATTCACAGTTGCAATGTAAAAATACTTGTTTTTTTGTTTTTTCCCAAATCTTTTTATTGAAAAGTCAGAGGTAAAACAATAGATCATCTTCATGGTTACAAAAGACTTTCCGTTTTTCAAACTTTATACACATTCAAAAACCACACCCTCCCCCCACCCAGACTGGACCCAAAAATAATTACAATAATTGTGATTGTAATGAATCAATGCAAAAATACTTTTGATTTGAAATGACACTCATAGGCTCAATATTTTTTTTTACTGTATGTCAGCTCATCACACCCAGTGCTGGAAATCATTACTTCAAAATAAAGTGGATGTTAAGACCAGGACGGATGTTCGCTATGTATAACCACCTTTTTAATCTTGATTTTTTGTTGTGTGGGCTTATAACTTGAATATGGACCTTTATATTTGTAAAACAGATTATTTCATGTGAAAAAGAGGATCCATCAAACTTTAGATTAATTTTTAAACCATGTTTCACATTTTTATTTGCTTAGATATGTTATTTAAATCACTTTCTAATAATAAACTACAATTTTTTTTGCCTATTACTGCTCCATAGCTAAAAACAAAAAACAAAATAAAGTATATAGGTAGCGGACTAAACTATAGATTTTAGGGAAAGGGTCTCTATGGCTAAAAGAGAATATAAATTTATTGTTTGAACATTTAAATATTTTTAAGACAAATGGTTTTAAATGATTTAACAAGCTATAACCTGGAATTTTCCATCTTAGCGGTGAGATACAAACTGTGAAATGAAAATAAGCTGAATCAATGCAACAACTCACCATCCATCCTCATAAACGCTGATAAAAAAAAAGTAACAGAAACAAATAAGGAAGAAAAGCCATTGTATTTTACAAAGAAACAGTAAATTAATTAAAGTCAAATCAAAGCAGGTGATGATTTGATTCTTCCAAGTGTTTGAAATAAGAACTTAAATATGAATGAAGCTAAAGCAAAAGCAAAAAGGAAAAAAGGAAGAAAGTGACATTTTCTGAACTTTTTTTTTTCCATTTTGAGACTCACTGTTTCTTCGCCTCCTCGAACTTTTGGATGAGCTTCCTGAGGCCGCCGCTTTTAAAGCCCTGACAGTGAGCGGCCGGGGCGCCGATCGTTATCACATCATAGGTGTGCTCTGTGGAGAGAAACAGACGTTAGCAGAGGGACGAACAGCGCGCGCACTACTGTTTGAATCTGATGTTTTACCGAAGCCCAGCTCATCCTGCACCCTCATCCGCTGCACATGGAGGTTGGTCGGCATGAATTCCAGCTTCCTGTCTGCCTTCAGGTTGCTAGCTTTGAATGATGGACCTGATGAGGGAAACGGTCAAAAGACAGGGCTCACTCACAGCTCCATGTTTTCATTTTTTTTTACCAAGGTTTAGGGAGCTGTGCAGACACCAACCTCTGTATCCATTGAGGTCAGATAATGTCTCCTGATATGCCAGTATTATGGACTGGTACTGGGACACGATCTGTCGCCGCAGACTCTCCCAGCAGGGGGACAACTCTCCCAGCTCCTCCAGCTCACACACCCTAAAACAGATATTCAAAACAGAAAAAAAAAGAAACATTTTACAATAAGCAAAACCAGAAGATGCTGCATCATCATCAAACAAAAACAAAAAACAAAAAAACCAACAACAAACAACTGATTACATCATGTTTTACTAAGTGCTGACTTCACAGATGTATGTTTTGTACCTGGCAGTGTCCTCCTCCAGAAGCAGCTTAACAAACTGCCGGGGAATGTTGAGGGACAGGACGCTCTCTGCCATCTGCTCCAGGACCCGGAGATGCTTCCCGTCGGTTGTTGGGAAGCGGTACATCCTGGACATGGTGCCTCCAAACACTGTTTGACATTCACATCACAGGAGCTTTTGATTGAAGCACTGAGAAGCTTTTATCTGCTCACCTAGAAGCTTTCTTTGACTCATTTACCTTGTTTCCTGCTGCTACTCTGTCTTTCTGACCTACTTCTTTTCTCCCCCCCTACTCTTTTACTTTGTGAAGCAGGCGGATTCTCACCTGAGCGCAGCAGGCTATCTTTGCCCAACGAGGCGTATTTGATCCGGACTCCCATCGACTCGGTCAGGCTCTCATCGACCGGCAGCACCGTCTGCAGGGAAAACAAACCCACAGTGAAATCCTAAAAGTTTTCGCTAATCTTATGGGTACTGCACAATTAGAGCATGTAGTCAAGGTAAAGCTGAAGTTCTAATTTCAGAGAAAATGCAGCATGGACGAAGAAAGGTTGAAGAAAGTCTGTTATGATGGTAAAAATAAAAAAAAATTTGAGAAGAGCGGGGGAATGGTTGTTAACTGCCTCTAGTTTCTGGTTTAAGGGATGTAAAAAGTTGTTTATTTCTGTTCACTTTGTGTAGAAGCTAACAAACTAAGATATGCAACTTCTGAACAAATGGTCAAGACCAGCATTGGTGATTATTGTAAGAATAGACTTTATCTGGAAAATCTGCATTTTTTTAAATAAACAATCTAGTTTATAAACGACTGTAGGATGTTTAATTTTTATAGATCTTTATAATATATCGTCACACAGACGTCAGCAAGTTGTTACATTCCGGGTAAATGACGTAGGCTAGGTCTTGTAGTGCTTGCTCCGCCACATTTAACCTTTTTAGTTTGGAGCGGAACTCTTTGAAATGAATAATAATGTAGAAATAATAAGAGGTGATGAAGAGGAGGAGGACAAAACAAGGAAGGGAAGATTTGGCGGAAGAAACTGCTGCTAGGAGATACTAACCCAGATGGAGACCTATGCTACAAAGATCCAGGTTCTAGCTTAGGCTCTTAGCGGTTAGCATCAGGATCAAAACATGCTTCACTTCACTTAAAACAGTCGCTCTCCATAAGTGTTGTTTTTGTCAAGGATCCTTTTTTCGTGACGATAACGAAAACTGAAGAGCTAAAACATGGATCTTTGATGACTAAAACATGACTAGTCATAGGTTTGAGTTTTAGTCGACGAGCTAAATAAAAATTAGTGGATGGTGGGTCAGATGTAATCGGCAAAGAAATATCAGCCGCATAGCTGCGTCCTGGCGACCACCTGCTTCACAGTGTTTCTCATGCTGCAGGAGCACAGATGGATCATGGCAGCAGCAGTCTGAGAAAATAACCCGGATTGGTCCGGTACTACACGCTCAACACCAACAAATTCTGATCTGTGGTTGTGCAAAAATGTCTTTGTGCACTGATGGTTCGCACTCAGCAGTCTGACTCTTTCTGCTCTCACTACTTAATAAACTATGTGGCTGATCATCCTCTGCCAAGCGCTTAAAAATCCCTTTCTCTAACTATCAAGATTTAATTTCTTCCAGCTCACAAGAGGTGATGCTAAACATTCTTTAATTTCTACCAAAAGGAATCCCTAAATTAGATCCAAATAAAATATTTCACTGAATTCTGTTTATTTTTGGAAAAAGAGCCTGATTAAAAAGGTTCATAGATCTTTGCATATTTTTATCTCATTGTTCTCGTTTCTACTTAAATATGATGTAAATGTTTCCTTGTATTGTCATTAAAAAAATTTCTATGTTTCCTTTAAATATGTCAACATTTTAGCTAGCATCTTCATTCAATTTAGGTCTGGATTGTCATGGCATTTCAAGGCAATTATCTAGGTTCTCTTTGTATTTTTTTTTTTTATCAAAACCCTGTGAATTTAAATCTTCTTTGACCCCTGAGCAGCGGTAAATAAAGGGTGAATTCCTATAAATAAAGCCAAAATTGCAAAAGTAGAAGGAAGAATTTTTTTGTTCTTTGCTTTTTGGAGCAATGAAGATTTTATTGATCTGTGTGTATTGCATAATTTGGGATGGAAACCTTGTATGTCAAAAACCATTCCTTGATTGTACATTTTGTCAGCTTGTCTGTCTGCTATATTAAACAATATGATGTGTTGAACTAGATCTGCTATTTTCACTACTTTTGTGAGACACTTTTTTTTTTATAAAGTAGAGCATTAATTCATAAAAAAAACTTTTTTTTGGAATTCTAGAAATCAAAGTTTTCTGCCCAACAGCAATGATGAACTGCACGGCAGCATTCTATACCCAGCAATTGCAGTATCTACACTAGAGCTGTCAGTCTAGTAAAAAATCTTGGTTGTTATTCGAAACTGTAATTAAATACATTTTTTTTGCAACACAAAACCGACTAAAACTGGACTAAAACCTTTATAAGTTTAAGTTGACTAAAACCAACTAAAACTATCACATATCGTAATAGTTTTTGTCCTGAAGACCAAGATTAAACCTAAGATGGCTGTGAATGACAACAGTGATTACTTTTTATGATCTAAAATGTCCAAGAAATTGGATAACTTCCCTGTTATATGGAATGTAAATACAACAGGAAGTTGAATTAGGAAATAAAAGATGTGATCTATAAAACGCAAAAACTAAAGTAACAAAATGTAAAACTAACTGCAATGTATTATATATTTTTAAACCTTCATTTCCAAAATATGATTTTCTTCTTTTAACAATAGTAGAACGAAATTCACTCCATAATGCTGATGAAAAATGATAAAAAAATTAATTATGTTATTAATAATGTTCTTCCATCACTGGATTGCTAAAACTGATGGAGGTGCAGAAACCTTTGTATGTATAATGTGCATAAGGAAATTCTGACTATAATAAGGGCCATTGAAACGCACCAATGCACACATGAAACCAACAGAAGAATTGATTCAGTTAGTGGTTTTATGACTGCAGTCCTACTGAACAAAGTTTTCCAATCCAGTCATATTTCTAATGGGATCAAAGAGCGGTCTTAATACGGTGCGAAAGGATCAGAAGCAACAACAAAAGAAAACATTTAATAGTTCATACTCGGCCATTGATGCTTTCTGGCAGACTTCTAACAGACATCCTATGATCTGCTTTCTCATCCATCTGCCAAGCAGTCACCGTAAGCTTCCCAACCCGTTCTTTCTCCGCCGATCTGTCCAATCGAAACATAAGACAGGATTAAAGCTGGATATAGTTTTATTTTACACTGCTCAAAAGTGAAGGGAAAACATAAATGAGACAATATAACTTCAACTAAGTCAAATTTTGTGAAATCAAACTGTCCACTTAGGTAATGATACTGATTAACAATCAATTTCACATGCTGTTGGGCAAATAGAAAAGACAACAGGTGGAAATGATTGGCAATTAGCAAGAGGAGGGGACCACAGACCACTTTTCAGTATCCATGCTTTCTGGCTGATGTTTTGGTCACTTTTAAATGTTGGTGGTGCTTTCAAACTCGTAAAGAACCCACAAAAGTGGAGTAGGTAGTGCAGCTAATCCAGGATGGCACATCTAGCTGTGGCAAGAAGATTTGCTGTGTCTGACAGGCCAGTACACCAGGGGACATTAAAGAGGCCGTAGGAGGGCAACCACCCAGAAGCAGGACTGCTACCTCCGTCTTTGCGCAGGGAGGAACAGGGCGAGTACTGCCAGAGTCCTGCAAAATGACCTCCAGCAGGCCACAAATGTGCATTCACAAACTGTTAATGACAGGCTCCATGAGGATGGCACGAGGGCCTGACGTTCACAGATGAGGTTTGTGCTCACAGCCCAACATCGTGCAGGATGCTTGGCATTTGCCAGAGAACACCACGATTGGTATATTCACAACTGGTACCCTGTGCTCTTCACAGATAAAAGCAGGTTCACACTGAGAACATTTGACAGATGTTACAAGAGACTGGAGACATTGTGGAGGGCGATCTGCTGCCTGCAACATCCTTCATCATGACTGGTTTGACTCAGGGTCAGTAATGGTGCGGGGTGGCATTTCTTTGGAGGGCCGCACAGCTCTCCATTTGCTCACCAGAGGTTTCATTACTGCCATTTATTACCAAGGCGAGATCCTTAAACCCCTTGTGAGACCCTGGTGCGGTTGCTTTATTCCAGGTCTGGGAGGAGATAACTCAGGAGACCATCTTCAACCTCATCAGGAGCATGCCCTGGCATTGTAGAGAGGTCATACAGGAACGTGGAGGTCACACACACAATACTGAGCCTCATTTTGACCCGTTTTAAGGACATTGCATTAAAGTAGGATCAGCCTGTTGTGTATTTTTCCACTTAAATCCAGGCATCCATTGGTTAATAACTTAACTTTGAACAGAACAGAGTATTCAATGAGAATATTTAACTCATTCAGATATAAGATGAGTTATATTAGCGTTCCCTACATTTTTTTGAGCACCTCAGTTTCTCTTATTTTACAATAAAAAACAAAGTTATGTTTCCTTTAAAACATTTAATCCTGATTGTGTGGATGTGTTACCTCAGCTCTAGCTCCAATCTGTGGCCTTTCTCCTGCAGTATTTCCTTCACCGCAAACAGTGCAGAACCCAACATGTACATCTGAATATATGGAGAGTGACAACAGCTCAGAATCACACTTGATTTTCTTTAATAAGGTAGATGATCGTAGATTCATACCGTTCCCTGCGAGCGGTCCTTTACATCGTACACGGCTAGCTTGACCTGCGTCTGCTGGTTTATGTTGCAGTCCTGGAAGAAGGCGATGCTGCTGAGGAACGTGGGGTTACTGGTGCCCTGAGGGAAGACAAAGCAGTTTTTGATTGATTTAGCACTCTAAAAAAAACTACTATTATCATAAATAATAGAAACGCAATCAATCAATCTTAAAACACCTTAAAAATTTGCTTTTTACTTGTTCTTAGCTTAGCTTAATGCTAACTCAGAATTACGATTTCTGCAAATTTCTTGGTTTCTTCCCGTTTGACTAGGACATTTCTGGCTATTAATCCATACCGGAAAACCCTCCAAAAGTCCAACAACTCATTTACCTCCTACCATCTAAAAGAAACTTAAAAGAAAAGAACCAGCTGTCATGCTGAAACAGGATTTTGAGAGGCGTAGATGCAGTGATTCACACCGCTGAATGGCGTTCTTAATTGGGTGGTGTTCTGGTAACTACGGTAACTAAAACAAGGTGTCCATCCGTCCTTTGAGTCCTCCCTACTTTTTCTCTCTCACACTTTTTAAAGTTTAGATCACATATTTTAAACTAGGCCACAAATCATTTAAATCATTTAAAATTTATTTAAAAAGAGTCAGAGCTTTACTTAGAATAGACACAATGAATGTTCATTGTTATTTTAGAAAACTTTTCTGTCGTAGAAATGTTAATAACTCAAAGAATAAATGGATAGATGTTTCTTTATAACATCGTTAAATTCGAAGGGAAAAGACATTTGAGTGATGAATAATAAAAAGCTCCGATTATGGGGAGTATTTTTGCATGCCACATCTCTTATTGTATGTCCGATTGAATTGAAATAACAAAGAACTCTTCCTTCATACATTTTTTTCGCCCATTTTGACTGATAATCGGTTTCGTTGAAAGGCACTGACCTCTATGACTTCAGTCTGGGCGTGTTTGGTCCAGAATGCCTGTGGTGGGGTTGTGCAGCTCACTGCCACAAAACTGTTGGGTTTGCGCTCCATGGAGGGAGTGGCCAGCTCTGTGCAGGCTGAGAATAAACCATCAACCTGTCTGAAATCACTGCGGCACAAACTTAAAGGTATTCAGGTAGTTAATGAAAGATATATTGTAATACTCACAGATACTGAACTCCAAAACCGGCTCGTCTGGGTCCTGACTATTTCCTGGAGAGCCAAAGATCGGATTTTTGTTAAGCTAGACTGAACTTATACAGCACTTTTTTTTACTCATGCTAAGGATATAAAACCCCAAAACACTATGGTGATCTTTAGAAAGCCTTACATGCAGATTCAGATTTTGACCAATATAGATTTTTTTTCATAACTGACCCCTTCAGTTGTTATGAGATCCCAAGACAAAAAATATTTCAATCTTATGTTACTGAAAAATCATTCATCATTGACCATGAAACAATAAAAAGATCTAAAATAACTGCTCCCAAATATAAATACAGTTTGAGGCATTGATAGTGGGTGGTACTAAAACCTTTACAGGGGTAGATTAGATTTGTGGAAAAGATCAGTTTCACAGCTAAGTATTGACCGTTCACCGATCTCTACAAATTAAGAAAATCAAGGCTGATAAATCTGTACACCTCTATTAAACACCAAAGCTACATTTACTGAATTTCATTAAAGCGTGCACACGTTTCCTGATCTGTTGTTTCCAGCTGTTTATTTGTTCCAAAACTTTTCAGCCTGTAACCCCAAAAATAACATTGCCAGACTGAGGACACCCTAAAAAATACTCTTTATTTATTCTCATTTCGAATTACCATTTAATCATTTAATTTTGATTTTTATGTTGTTTTTTTTCAACGATGCAAGGTCACATTAAATAGATGCTGTTAAATGTAAGGTAAACAATGTTCAATTTAATTGACATGCACTTCCTTTACATACATTGAAATCTGTCACAGCGGAAGTTGGTTGCTATTCATTTAGCCAAATAAATGTTTATTTGACAGTAATTAAGCTCATTATTCGGTGAAATCGTCTCTTAACTGTCTTGAGTTGGTCTAACATAGAATGTACTCCTACTATTTGCAAATGAGGTGAACATAACTTAAATAACTTTATATGAACAACTTAACTCTAATAAAAAGTACAGATAATGAAACCAAACTGGTTAACCACTTGATTGATCACACTAATTAATTTATATAACTTATTATTATTAAAGAATCCAGATCATTCTTATTTAAATGTTTTTTTTACTTTTAAAGATGTAACTTGTTTTATTTAATGTGGAAATGTATTTATTTAATGAAATATCATTTAATATTCTATTTACATCACTACTTTAATTTGAATCAAATGGCTCTCTGTAAAAAAAAAGCTAAGAATATTACTGAAGTTAAAGTAAAAGTACAATAAATATAAGAAAATACATAAAATTTTATGAGTCAATGTAACTCAGATACTTTAGAAAATTGTATTTGCTCGAGACAGTTATTCTAAATTAATTTCATATAGAGGAATACTGAGTATAATGTAAGTATTTTGTAGTTGTTTGAAGTATTTGATTTTCTTTTCTTTAAATTCATAATAAAAATGAACAAGTTTTTTCAAAAAATTTGGATTAACTCAATATTTATGATATTAGTAAATCTAAAGTAGTTTAATCAACGATTTTATTATTTTGCATTGAATCATTTTAGTTCCCTTTTCTTCATTGAATCAAGGTATTCTTCTTAAAACTGCAGCTTTTTAAATGCACTTGATTCTTTTCAGCCTCACTTTATTCTCACAATGATTAAATTACTTCTGACCACTTATGCGTGGTCCTGAGATGGATTGGTGACCAGTCCAGGGTGTACCCCGCCTAGCGCCTGTAGATAGCTGGAGATAAGTACCAGCATTCCTCGCGACCCCAGCAGGGATAAACATGGTAGAAAATGGATGGATGACTTCTGCCACTGATCCACAGAAGGCGTAGATAAAACCTGAGTCCTCACCTGCGAGTGCCAGGCCAATCATCTCGCTGGAAAGCTCGAAGGTGTTGGCCCGGTACACCGACCATGGCCTCTGTGTTCGTGAAACACGCTCTCGTCCGGCCGCCATGTTGGCTCAGGGACGTAGGGAGCCCTGAACACACCCTCACGCGTGCGGACGCGCACTCCCATGTGACGAGGTCCTGGAAAGATCCACGGTTGATCCCCTGGACGCTTTGCTCCCTGGGAAGTGAAATAAAAATAGAGATTTTTTTTTTTTTTTAATAGTCTAAGAGTTAGAAGTTCCACAATAGCCAAACAATCTCTTCAAAACTATTTTAATTTGATGAAAAACCAAATCCTTTACTCCTTCTGTAAGAGAAAAAAGAACAAAGAACAATTTCTCTCATCGTTTGCTGCATTTCAACACCATTTTAATCACAGTGATGTAGTTTATTATTAGTTTTTATTTCAGATATGCGTGATAGACAGGTTTAAATCTGTCTAACGGTAGAGATGGGACGTAAACCAGGTCCAACACATCGGCCTAGTCAAAGCTCACACCCAAATCTAATATATATTCAATAATATAATAGAACCAGATTGACTCAGCAGCTCTGGAGCAGAGAGAAAACTAAAATCCCACAATGAATAATAAACAAAAGCAATACAGAGTTACAGATGCTACATATGGCTCTCTAACCTACTGATTTATGGGTTGATTTTAGTTTGAACTGTTTGTGTTTTGGGAGTTTTTTAATGAGAAGAAACAACCTTCCCATAATCTGAAAAAACTCATTTGTAGTAAAATCATAAAGAAAAATATTTTGAAATAAAAAATCTAGAAATAATTATATGCATTTAATTACAAAAGAATATATCTAAAATCAATAAATATCAAAATAAATCACCAATCAAATAAATAAAATGTTACATCTTAAGGTAAATAGATAAATCTTCATGAATAAATATATATTCAAATAAATAATAGTCTTGAAATATACAATGAAATAATTCAAGCTTAAATAAAAAAATGAATAAAGGAAAATTAATAAAAATAGCTTAGCATTTATTTTAATAAATCCCCTTTGTTTTATTTAATGGTGAAATGTATATAGTTATTGGAATATTTATTAATAATCTACGTAAAACAAAACCTTTTTATTTATTTATTTAATTAGGATTTTAATGGCTCTCCTCAGAATTGCTTTTGCTCCTATTTTTATAAGAAAATTACTTATGTTGAATTATAAAGTACAGTAAATAAAACTTCTCTTGGACTTATTACTCGACATGTTCTCAGATGATACTAATGTACTTAAAAATGAGGATGAACAAAGAGATGAAGGGATAGGAGGCAACAGAAAGTATATATATGTGGCCTTAGGTTGGTGAAAATGTATTGAGGACAGATATGGTGCCATCAGCAACAATAGTGTGAGGAGTTAAGGACATTAATGTGGTGGAGCTACAGCGGCGAAGGGGAAAGGATTTGGAGAACAGAAACAGGGAACAAGGAGCAGAGAGCAAAACATTCACAGGAAGCTACAGTCATGGTTAAATAGAAAGTACACCCTGTGTAGAGAGCTTTGATCTCTAAATCATCCAGCCTTTCTTGGGTCGAAGATTCATAAAAAATTCCTCACATCCCAGATAATCCTAAAATCTTTGCTGTGAAAATATACATCAGAACAATAAAACTCCAAAACCAGAATCTGATTCTAACCAGACTCAAGCAATTGCTGATGATGACCTATTGATTGTGAAGTAACATTAAGTTTCAATAAAACATGTTTTCCTTAATTTTCTACATTTGAGATGCACATTTGTTCCCTGTTGTTGACTAATAACATTCATGTGACATCAGAGGTTTTATTTGTGAGATTACAAGTTTTAAAGTCATGAATACAACTTATAAAGTTAACAACTTTGTAAAAATACATTTACAAATCACAAATGTATGGATATGAAACTACAACCCCTGATGAAGCTATTACACTCCTTACCAGTTGGCGGCAGTAATGCACCTGAAAGTTCTAAACCAGCCACCTTTAAATAAGAAGAAGAGGAAAAAAGAAGAGGACAGAACTATTTCAGCAAAGATATAATATCATTTTGTTTTCATCTTCTTCCACTTCCGATTGTTTAATGTTGAATAACAAACAACTTTTTGGTGCTTTATTGCAGACAATTGGTAATAAGTGCAACAGCTTCATCAGGGGTTTAAGACCCCTAGTGCTAAAATGTATGCTTCATGCTTTTAAAGTTGTAATTGGTACTGGCAAATAAGTGATTCATAAATGTGTGCTTGGTGCTCATAATTTGTGATGCGTACTAGTAAATATATGATTCGCATTTGTAAATTTGTGATTAATACTACTTTGTGGTTTGTACTCATACATTTGTGAATTGTACATTTCTCATTCATAAATGTAAACTTGGTATTCCTAAATTAGTGATTCCCAAATGTGTGCTTTGTGCTTATGAATGTATGACCCAGACTTGTAATATTATGACTCTATACAAGAAGTTTGTACGAGAAAATCTGTAATTCGTACAAGTAATTTTGAGATTCGTACTCATAGATTTGATTCCTCCTCGTAGCTCTGTGATTCATATATATATATTTTTGATTTGCACTAGTACATTTGTGATTCATACTAATAATTTGCATACTTTTACACATCCTAAATCTATTTATGTTTATTGTCTTACATGATCAAATCCAGACACCTACAAGTGTTATTATTGAGAGTATTCTTACTCCATACATTATGCTCAAGTAGCTTCTTCTCTGTAAAACAATGTGGCTGCAATTTATAATTTCTCTATTTCATTCCCCTTTTATTTTAGATCAGTTATGTTTACATCCTTGTCAATATCTTTTATTTTTAGGGGGAGGGGTAGGGTGGCCATTTCTGTGGCACCAAAAAGGAAGACATTATGCGGTATATCAATAAATTTCTACGGTGTACATAAGAATCTGGTTTACTCTCATTTATAATACAAATTTGAGGGGTTTAAAGAGGATACTTGTGTAGCTAAAAAGGAAATATTTAATGACAATAGGCCCTCTTTGAAGAGTTACCTGCCGCATGTTTATTACTTTTATGTTAATCTGTACTCGCATGTTGTTCAATTGCAGCTTTCTTGACGGCTTATGTCCAAATTGCATCAACAAAGTGTGCCATGGAATGAGTCTCGATAATGTGTTTATTTATGAGCAACTATGCAAATTAACATCTAGAAAAAGTACAATATATTATATTATTTTCAATGTGAATCCCAGATTGTTAATTCTTCTTTGCCTTTTGTAAAAAGTGCTTTAAAATCAGTCCTAGCTGTCTTTATCGATGCTGGGTCAGATCCTGACGATTGAAAAAGAAGACGGAAAGCAGAATAGGTCCTGCAAAAGAACATTTCTTGCACCCTTTCTCTCTTTCTCTCTCCGATGCATCTCCAACCGACTCAACATGCCAATCACCTGCAAAACACCTGCCCTGTGGCGGGAGGTGGTGAGCAAATACACTTCCTGTATGCTCTCCTATACCTTTGTATTGCAGAGGAGCTACAGCGCATGTATAATTTTTAACGAGAGTCCATGGGTAAAGATTTTTGTACCCTAGGCATGATGCTTTACTAGTCACTAAAGAGTAAATATTTATCTTACACATCTAAAAAAAAAAATATATAGATATATTTCAAAATAATTTACATTTTAATTTAAAATTAAATTATAAGGAAAACTAATAATTATTTTTTTATGTCTTAATCAGGGTCATAGGGTGTGGGGCGGCGCCCTAGCGTCCTCTATTGGCCAACCGCCATTGGTTAGAACAGATAGTCAATGCATTTTTTATTTTTTTTTACATTCTACGATTGGATATTGCGCTGCAGCCCATCATAAATGGAAATAAATCTGCTCTTCGAGCCTCGTGCCTCAGAAAGGACAAATTCGCGTGCGGACAGTGCAGTGAAAATCCGGATTGTCCGGCCTAAAGCCGCACATCTGGCCACCCTAGGGAGGAGGGTTACACAAACTCTGAACTCACTTTTGACAATGTGGAGATTTCACTCACAAAGCTGTCTCTGTTGCTTGTGTCCCATTTTATTAAAGAGCAATTAGCCTATTTGGATGAAAGCTGTGGACTCAGGGGGCAGACCCACTGGTCTAGTTTAACCACTCTCTGCACCGGGAGTCCAATTCAGCTCCATATACAGATGACACATGAATGATTGAGGTTTAAGTCATCCTAAAAATAATAAATTAGCATTCTTGGGGCAATAATCTAGAGCATCGATTAGAGAAGTGTAAAAGTCAGCCTAAATAAGCTTTAAGAAATATCTTTGCATGTAAAAGTGTTTAAACCTGACATCTGTATCACTTAGTGTTTCACAAACCCTGTTTGGTCTTGTTTTACCGTGGGTCTGGCCTACTTCATACCATATGAGGTCTTGCACTGAGAGAGCCCCACTTTATGTGTGTCCTACATGTGTCACACATCTGGAGCAGCTATGTTCCTGTGTGGACCGAGGCGATTCCAACTGATTTACATGTGAACTTGAATGCATTTTGCATGAGAATGACGAGCTTTACATGTTCCAGCTCATAGACCACAATTGTCTGCTGTTATGATTTTTCAGATGAAGAAGTTTTCAAATATCGTGGACTTTATCTAGAAGTTTCTGAACCAATGCTTATGGTTAAAAATAGGCTAAAAAATTAAGAATTCATTGAAATTATTTAAATTTCGCTTTCCAAAAAGCAGTTCAGCCATTTCAGTCAACTTTTTCATTGATTATTCCACCCCTGTGGAAAACAGTGTGGCATGAACCTCTCCTTAAAATCGTAGGGAAGCGGCTGTTGCAGCCGTTGCATTTCCGAATTCTCCTGAGTGGTGTCCGACTTTACACGAGTGAATAAAGTGAATGTGATTGGTTGGGATTGTTGTGGCGGAAGGTTTGCAAGCCTGTTTGATTGTGACCGGTGTCTCTGAAGCATCTTGCTAACCAGTTAGCAACTTAGTGCTAGTAGGTTCCCAATGGGAAATTACATTGGGACCAAGTAGCACTTAGCAACAACACTGTCAAGGAATGCTATGGACAGCGGAAACATGCTTCCAGTCAGCAGATCCTTAAAACTTTTTCTTCTTCGTCTTTAATGCCATTTCGTTCATTCATAGAGGCGTGGGAATTTGTACCCTTATATGGCGTTATCTGGGCGATAATTACTTTACATTTCTATGAAATGTGCGCTCGCTCACACACAGGATGACTGCATCAGGTTTACATCTGATCAATCTGGTGTGGAGCACTCATAAGAGGCCATGGTAGCAGAAGATGACATTTACGACAAGAATACAAAAATATTGTTGCATAAGGCCCAATGGCTAAAAATAATTGTTAAAATTCTTGGTTGCAAGATAAAAATGCAGTAAAAAATAAAATACAATATAATTGTTTTCAGATATACCAAAAATCTTTACATGAATTTGGAGTGAAATAGATATAATTGTATTCACAATCTAATGACTTATATTTTCTATTTCTATTGAATTTATTTAAAATTATACAGAAGCAACAGCAAAAGCATGATACAAGCTTGAAAAAAAATATTTACATAGGTAACAATTAAATACATTTGTCCAAATATCTAAATACATCAATTTTTTGTTTCTAATAAGGAAGAAAACTGAAAACAAAAGACAAAAATATAGTTAAAAACACTAAAAAGCAAATAGATTAATTATTTATTATTTCTTTGTATTTATTAATATAAAAATATATTAAAAATTAAAAATATGAAATATAAAAAATTCAAAAATAAACTGAAAAATGTTCTCATTGTTAGATTTCGTCAAACAAACTTATTAGAATAATCTTACATCATTTGGTTCAATTTTTCTAGTCCTTGCCCTCCGTATAGAGTGAATTTAGATGATATGTAATTTTCACTTATAAAATCTAATAAGTGAAAATCACTGAAAAATTAATTTGACAGAAATGATCAAAACTGATTATTATTCTTGTCTATTTTGTAATTCTGTAGCTTATTACGAATAGATTTTTAATATTTGTAGTGTTTTCAGTCAGCCGGGGATCAGAATGATCTCATTCTAGAGCAAAAAAAGAACTGTTGACTTGATATGTGGTCTGAAAATGTAGAAAATATATTAAATATGTTTATTTGCAAGTCAAATGTATAACAAATAAAACTCCTTGTTTTTCTAAGGAAAACCAGCTAAATTAATCAATTTTAATGTTCTTTTAAAGAAAGAAAAACAAGCATTAAACTGATGTATTTCTCTTCCTTATTTTCCAATCTATCAAAAAAATTTTCCAGCCTCCCAGCCAACTAAAGTCATTTTTTCCATTTCCAAAGCCAAATATTTCTGTAGGGGTTAACCCACCTTCAATTTCTTTCATCACAATCAAAGTTTCTTCTTTATGTTAACATAAATCCATTTCTGCAATCTACAGAAACTCAAACATGCCTCCGGTATCTTTCTGCGGGGCAAAGATGAAGCGTAGAAACTATCCAGAGTTGCAGATGATGGATATTCCCAGTGTTGCAGTGGGGAATGAGGAAAAGAAGCCATATAAGGCAGCGCCTAATTTAGCCTGCAAGTGTGTAGGTCTGTGAGTCACATTAAGTGGGGCACACACTCACACTCACGTTGTATAAACATGGAAGGCGGCCTGCCACAGGTCCTGACATTCAGTAAAACTAGACCAACTACACTGTTATGATAACAGAAACTTTTGCTATTATCCTTTTCTGTTAGAAGCTAATGCAGATTGACAGATTCAGTTTTAAGGACTGATACCATTAAGAGATAGACCGATATTTTTGTTGCTTCATATTTTTGGCCAAAATTAGCATTTTATTTCTGGCGCTGGTTTCAGCGGATATGTGCATGTGTTGGCTGATACCTTGGTGCATTCAGCAATGCCTTGAGATCAAACTTAGTCTTCCCTCCATTTCTTTCCAGTTTATAATGTTTTTTTTTTTTAATTATTAGTACTTAAGGTGTATTTTTTGTTTAAGTTTAGACTTGTGTAACTTCTGTTATTATTGGAAGAAGAAAAAAGCAAAATCGGCCGAAAGAAAACTGACCAAATATATCGGAGGCACATATCGGGGATCAGCTGATATCAAAGTACTTAGTAATGGCATCGCAAATGAAGACTTTGTGTAAGTTTTTTATTTTTGTTGTCATCTTTATCGTGTAAAAGGAGGAAGAAAGTGCAGTATTGGCAAAATTAATCAAGCCAAAAATATTGGCAACACATATGAGGGATTGGCTGAGGTGAAAACAATCGATATTAGCATTGCAAATTGAGACTTGTGTTTTTATTGTTGTTTTCATTTGTTTTCTTTTTGTTTAAAAGGAGGAGAAAATAGCAATATCGGCCTAAATAATTTGGACCAAAGATATTAGTAGCGCAGATTGGAGATCGGCTAATGTCAAAATAATTGTTTTCAGTCTAAGCCTTAAAAAAAAAAAAAACCCTGAAATGTATTGGTAGAGCTTTACTGCCCAATTAT
>NW_015150606.1:195578-198942 GCF_000732505.1 Cyprinodon variegatus
GACGGGACACAATTTTTTTCTGTGGGAGTGGGACGGGACAGGAGTGAAAATCCACTCCAGTGTCAGTCTCTATAACCCAGGGGTGGGCGATTTCAGTTCCTGAGGCCTGGTATATCCCGCAACTTTTAGATTTGTCCTTGGTCCAACACACCTGAATCAACTGGCTGAAAAACCTCCTCAGTAGGCTTAAAGTTCATCCAAAGTCCTCCTAATCATCTAATTACTTGATTCCAGTGTGCTCGACCAAAAAAACATCTCAAAACTGCAGGAACAGGAACATTCTGGGGGGCCGATTCTCAAAGCCGATATTCCTTTTTCTTCCTCCACTTACATGAGAAAAAAAGAAACTTTGATTAGCAAATCAAAACAAACCTTTTACAATTTTTGGCAAGTGGATGGAGTGGAAATGCATGGCTGCTAGACTAACTCATAAAGTTTAATCTGAAAGCTCCCGATTTCCCAGCAGAAGGAAGCGTTCTACTACGACGGCCTCTGTATCTGTTTATAACCTCTGCCTTTGGTTTCAACCTCAGGCACAAAAGCCAGATTCAGGGACAGACGATGCTGCTGACCATACATGGTGAAACTCACGTCTCAGTGCTTCCTCTCATCCAGCAGCCCTTTCTCTCACTGGAGAAACTGAGGAAGGCTGCAAACAGCCAGGGTTGGTTGTTTATTTTCGTTAAGCCTGTAAAACACAGAAGGAAACATGAGTGACAAATAATAACTCAGTTATTTGACAGTTAGTTAACAAATGTTAATTCTTTAGATAGATCCAGACACCTAAACTGGTTCTGTCTTTCAGCGCAAAACTGAATAGATTCGGCGTTAAACAAGCTTTAGCTCAGTCATTAGGCTGCAGAACTGGACTAAAAATGGAGGCATGAATAATTTCTTTATGGGGACGGAGCAGCTGTGGCCCTTTCACATGAAAATGAGCCTCAGACAGAAACACACACAGTGACGTAGCAAGCGTCTCGCACCATCGTTACTTCCTCCGCTTGTTACAGATGCTCTCAATGGGGCAAACAATGAGAAAATAACATTTCACAGATAGCTTTGCTCTAAAAAACTAACTTCCACTTTTCACTTTGGTTTGCCTAGAGTGCAACCACAGCATTAAACTCTTGTTTTTTTTATTCCCACAGGAATAATCATGTTATTAAGAATAAATAACTTCATTCTTTATTGATTCCTAATGAGAACAATCATTTAATTAAGTATTATTATTTTTTTTAAATCTACGTTTCATTTACTTCTTGGATTTGCACCATTGAATTATGATATATTTTTTTATTTCGGTCGATATAATTCCGATATATATATAAACCACATCAAAGCCTCAAAATTCTAAACAAACCTGTCAACATTTTTATGCCAAATCCATGAAACTCGTCCAACATAAAATTTTAGAAACTATTGTAAAAATAAACAACATTTCTTATATATATATATATAATTATAAAAGCAAACTTTTTTTCTTTTTGTGTTTATATTTTTCACGTTTGCAATATAGTTATTGATAATAGGACATAATCTCATGAATTAGTTAGTTTGGTTGAGCATTTAAATTTCCAGTTTAATTAAACATGAAATAACATAAATGCACACAAGTGCACAACAAAGTAATTTGAGTTTCACATCACAGACATTGGTCCCTTGAATGTTTTGTGGAAGTGCTTCATTAAATGCTCCACCAGGTAACTCGATATTTGCAGATTGTATTTCATTTGTCCTTTAATTATTGGGTTACAGAAAATTCAAACAGAAGTGGATAGAAGCTGCGTTACTATCAGTGTGCTTTTAAAATAAATTTCAGATGGCTGATAGTGGGCTGATTTCCAATATGGATATTGGATTGGTACATCCCTATCTATAACCTATCAAAACCAGAGAGTAAACCTATCAAAACTCAAAAAGGGAAAGAAAAATATAAGTCCCTTATGTCTCTGTACTATTAACCTCAGAAATAATTATTTTAATATAAGCTACAGCATTTACTTCTGCCATAAACCTTGGATTCTCTCTGTTATTCTGTGTTCACAGTGTTTGTTCCTTAATAGGAATGATTGATTAAACTACTGCTACCACTACCTTCATCTACTCTGCTTCTACTTGTTTTCAATAAACAGTACTTCTGGGTCTGTGCTTCAAAATGTAACTGTGTTTTGTCTGGTCATAGCCTTACATGAGCTAATGGTATTTTGCTACTATAGGCTTAGGGTGCTGGAGGACCAGCTTTTCCTCACTCTGCTACATACTTTGGGTGTATGTTGTATGTACATATGCATGTGTAAAAAAACAAAACAAAAAAAAAAACAGAGAGAAGATGTGGAAAGTAAGCGCAGCAGTGGTGCCAGTGCTAATTGGAGCACTGGGGGCTGAGACCCCCAAACTGGGAGAGTGGCTACAGCATATTCCAGGTAAAACATCAGAGGTCTCTGTCCAGAAGAGTGCAGTCTTAGGAACAGCTAAGATACTGCGCTTAACCCTCAGACTCCCAGGCCTCTGGTAGAGGACCCGAGCTTGAGGATGACACATACAGTACCACCCCACGTGAGGTGAGAAAATAGTTAGTTTATATAATATATGAATGGATGAATGGAGTTATTGAGGGAGCGATTGACTGAGCTACAGTATAGCTGCCTGTCCTGAAGAAAGTACATATGCACAATGACGATTATATTAGTCAATTCAATAACATGCTGCTGTTCTCTGATATTGCTTCTACTTTTCAAATATCCATTGATCTAAAAAATGTCCATAGCTGTACATTGGTTATTTATTCTCCAGGTGCATAGTATTTATATTGTTAAAACACTTTACAGCACAGTTTTTTATAATTTATATTTTAACTCTTCACTATTATGTTTTTCTCACACACTTTTCTAAAGGTCCACATTTGTGTGATCATTATTTTCTATAATCTTTCTGCTGCTGTGAACACCAGAATTTCCCCATTGCGGGACAATAAGGGGAATTTCTATTCTATTCTATTCTATTCTATTCTATTCTATTCTATTCTATTCTATTCTATTCTATTCTATCATAAAACAAAATATTTATTGTGTAAACAAAATAATTTAATCAATGATGATTAAAAACTGTGTTAATTGTAAGAAATTATATTTTTATTGTTACTTTTATTTTTTTCCATTGGGTTACTGACAAATTTGAAGAATATGATTAAATGTTGTTACCAAGAGATGTTTAGTGATATAAATCCTACTTCTTGGTGTAACTGATGTCTTGAAGAAGCTAATATAAGTGTGTATATTCCTAAAGTGTAATATTTCTGATGGTGGATCTATGACTGCTGTTGTAAGCAATCACAGCTATACAGTAGGGATGCACGATATAATCG
>NW_015150606.1:199791-215435 GCF_000732505.1 Cyprinodon variegatus
TATCTATCTATCTATCTATCTATCTATCTATCTATCTATCTATATATATATCTATATATATATATAGATATATATATATATATATTTTTACTATTTTTCAAGGCTGCACCTTTAAAAAGATGAAAATGTCCAGAGAGCTGTTCGAAATGAAATTTCTTTTTGATTTACACGTGTTAACAAAATGACAAATAAAATCTGTCTAAGTCTAACCTAAAATAGGCCGACATCTCTAATGTTCTGCAGCTATAAATATTTTTTTCCTCGAGACAATAATCTACGCTACGCTATTGTTGGAGTAAAATCTTAAAAGTTTTGAATTCTCAACTCCAAAGTCAGTTTAGAGATACTAAAGAACTGATCATTACACGGATTAAAAAAAAAAAGAAAATGCTAACTTTTCCTGGTAAAAGTTCACTCAACAGATGAAATACACTCCACAGAAGAACCTCCCTGAAAGCAGAAGCAAGCCTAAAGAGTCAACTTATAAGTCTTTCAGAAAGAAAACCACAAGCTAAACTTCCTGCAGCATAACAAGAATGAAAGCAGCATGATTTCTCAAGGTTTATTCATCCACGTGAATTCATCACCTCTGTGTTTCAGCTCCCGGTCCAGGTCTTTGCCACTTTCATACGAGGTTGTAGTGGCTTACTGGCACACAACATGACAGAGCATTTCCTTCCAGACCCCCTGAACACAACACCGCTGCACAAATCTGCAGCCAAATGTGTCTGCATGACATCAGCGCTCCAGAACACGCCGAGCTACAGCCCTCTGGGTGTAAACAAAGTCACGCTGCAGATGCTGTCACGAGGCAGCGACTACCCCCCTATACTCTCTCCTGCACTCTTAGCGCTCACTGACATCTCGTTGACTGGTGAACACTTGATCCGGCTGTTTGTCTTACTGTTGCAGCTGATGCACAACTGGCAGCATAACTGGGCAGACAAGATACCAGAGCTCTGGCTTTCTGGTTAGAGCAATGTAAACAAAGTCACGCCAAGTATAATAAAGGTCGGATGGATTATAGGAATAAAGGTGCTAAAGCTGATTGGTATTTTTTCCCCCTTATGTTCCATTCTCGATCCCTGAATTTCAATAGTTAATGTTTTTAAAGTGGTAAAAGACTGGTAAAGCTGGAAACAGGTAGTTTTTATTAGAATTAGTGATGCACAGCAGCCTTTTATTAAAACTAATTGCGCAATTTGTAACCCAGTCCATGTTTATCCTGTTAACAGGCTAATTGACCCTTTAACATCTTGTTAGCACATTTATTATTACTAGCTGAGTATGTGGAATATTATCATTTGTAGATGGTTAAAAAATAACTTTCTAGCAGAACTCACTAGTTTATTCCTCTTCTTAAAAACGATGACTATTCCTTTGGAGAGACTGCCAGCAAATGGTGAACTATTCAGAATAAACTGTCTCCAACCAGAATAGGAGAAGTAGGAGGCCCAACTGAGCACATCAAAGTCTCTAGTTTCAACATCAACACTGGTGTATGAGACGAGCCAATGAAAGGAGGAGTTTGAATCAGCAAAGAAATAAAAGGATGTAATGGATTCACTATGCCACACCATGCCATGCAGTGTTAACAGCACTTCATTGGTGCTAATCCTGTCTTGTAGCAACATACTGACTCAAAACATAACTAAGAAAGAGCTATTTAGGGATGAAGCAGTCGGCTGTTACTTAAAACTTTGAAGCGGTGGTGTAAAAGGAAGTCAGAAAAACAGGAAATCCTGTCTAGCAGGAAAATAATCCCACCCATGCAACTATAAAACTTTCAGATTGACTTTGAGTATTTATTAAACTCAAGAGAGATACCCATAAAGTGTAAACATCTTTAGCACTATGCCTCTTCAAATGAAATATAAACAGCTGCTTGGTCTGATCAGGAAAAAATAATTAGTTATACTGACTGATAAATGATAAAGCATAAACCAGACAATTGAACTAATCTGACTGTATGATCTGCTTAAATTGTCTCTTTAAAGTGCCTTGAGATATGCGGTGAATTGGCATTATTTAAATAAACTGCGTTGAACTTAAAAACATGAAGTCCAATAGGTGCCTGTGTAAATTCTCAGTCATCTGGGTCATGGCAACCAAAAACAGGCTTAATTTGGAAGCCAACCAGAATTTCATTGAGTTTGTTTTTGTTTTAATAGATGTTAATACTCGGAGTAATCCCTCTAGCTGTTTGGTTAAAGTTTGCCTTCATATTTAAGGTGATTTCTGCTGACCACTGTATCTTATAGAAAATCTGATACACAGTTAGCAGCTAGCAAAGGAATTTGCAGGGAAACGCTTGAGTTTTCACAGCACAGAGCTGGATCTGAAATGTCCTAACTGTGAAATATCTAGGGCTGAAACAATTAATCGGATTAATCACGATTAACTGACTATTGAAATAAGCATCAATCAGTTTAGTAATTGATTAATCATTAACTGGGGGATAGTGGCTCTAAAACAAGCCTTTAGCTGACTGAGCGACCCACGTAGAGCTGTAAATATACCATCATTGTAGAGAATTATATAAAATATTTTGAATATTTGATACAAACATTTGTCGGTCAATATGCTGTAAGTGGAACATTTTTAGCAGTGTTGTATAAAGTACTGAAATCTCTGAGTCAATTAAAAGTATAAGTACCTCTCCAAAATATGAGTTTGGTAAAGTCCAAGTCACTGACTAAAATGTTACTTGAGTAAAAGTCTTAAAGTATCTGAAATGGTGTGTAATTAAGTATAAGAATTACTGTAAAAATAGATGTACTCAAGTAATGTAAAGAAAAATATAAGTAAAAAGTAGGTGCAGTTTGAATGACACTTTTTTTTTACATTTTGGTAAACTTTGAACGTTAAATTCACTTAAAATAATATAAACAACCAAGTGTAGGATACATTTAGACTGGCTTTGCGAAACAGGCGTATCCTATTGGTGTTGATGAACAAGCTCTGGCAAGACCCGACTTTGTGGTCAGTAGGTGGGGACAAAACACTTGCGTTTATCTCGCTCGTTTTTTTCTTTTTCCTTTCTTAGTAACTAAACCAAACATTGAAAATGTATCGGAGTAAAAGTATGCAATTAAGTTCGTAAATGTAGTGAAGTAAAAGTGAAAGTTCTCAAAAAAATGTATACTCTTGGTCTTGGAAAGTATAAAGTACTCCAAAATATACTTAAGTACAGTAGTGAAGTATTTTTACTTTGTTACTATAAAACACTGATTTTTAGTATCCCCTGGTTTAAATTCTGTAAAAAAAAATCTTCTTTAAAGAAACTTTTGCTACCCAATTATTAATTGATTAATTGAAAATGAATCAACGGGTTAATCAATTAGCAAAACGATCCTTATTTGCAGACCTAGCAATATCCAAACTTGTAGGAAAGCTGTGTTTTGAGTTTGTAACATATACTTAGAGGTTTGCATGCAGCAATAATTAGCAGGAATATCCATAGTTATTTTGGAACAATAGTTTTTTTTGTGCTGTTTTTATCCATTAAGCATCAGGAATCTGGAAGTCGATCCACTTTGCATCAATATTAAGAGGTAAACACACCAGAAGTGTTTGCAACATGTGATGTAAGCGACACAGCTAGAAAGCTAATGAGGGACAATGCAGGACAGACGAGGCTTTTTCAGTATTGTTTAACATCCCGCTCCCCTTGTATCAAAATTAAAATAACTCCAGTAAAGTTCACTAAAAGCTGTCTGACAATCACTGAGTTATAAACTGTTCCACAGTCTTTTGCTGTTGCTGCCTTTTATTTCCTTAAATCCTTCATCTGTTCAGTTTAAGAACGTCACGCTCAGCTAAGTCATGATGTGGGACATTAGCACAGTTTTGTTTTTGGATTTAGGAAATAAAAATATTATAAAAATACACTTGACTTTTTTGGGGGGTTTTTTGTTTGAAATGTGGGATACTGCGAAAGTGAAAAACGTGGGTCTATCCTGCACAAATCAGGACACCTGGTCACTAGGCTGAAATTTTTTTTCACAACTATAAAAACAAACAACTTTGTGTTGAACCAATTAGAATCAACAACTTTAGGTTTTCTTAATTATTTTATAGAAAAAGCACCAGTTGGAAGGTAAACCTTAGCTTTCCTAGTCCTGCTAGATAAGGTGTTTGTGAGAGGAACGTTGATACATGATATCCATTTCCTGTTTCTTCCATGCCAAACAGAAGCATCTACGCATCTCAACCAAAATTCGGTGACATGTAGAAAAGACAGGCACGTACTTAAGTATCTAGATTAGGGCGGATATTTAAATAATCAATTCATCGTTAACTGGAGAATAGACTCTAAAATGTACGTTGAGCTGACAGAACAACTCACTTAGAGAAGTAATAATACCAAAATTGTAAAAAAAATATAGAAACATTTTGCATTTAAGATAAAAAAATATATAATTTGTCTGTCAATATGCTCTATCCAGAACTCCTCAAGTGGAAAAGTTTTAGTCTCACCTGGTTTAATTCTGCAAAAAATCTTCTTTAAGGAACATTTGGCTAGCCAATAATTAATCAGTTAGTTTAAAAAATAATCAACAGATTAATCGATTTGCAAAATAATCGTTAGTTGCAGCCCTAATCTAGATTAAAGGTCAAAACAAGATTGTCCTTAAATAATTTTTTTCCCTTGGAACTATAATGGAACAACATTCCCTCCATACCAGCCCTCATCAGAAAGTTATGATAAAGATCTTAAAGAAAGGAATCCACTGATTGGTCGCCCATAAAAATAATTGTCAGTCGAAGCTGTACTGCTTTAAAATCCTCATGGATTCCTTTCCGGGAGCTGCAAACCTTTGGGCCTTTAGTGACTTGGCGCCGCCCTGATGGGTCTCCAACCTCCCCAGAGTACATTAATATTAAGGAGGCTGTTACATGAGAAGTGCCATCATCAGCAGCAGTAGGCCAAATGCTCACAAACAAAACCAGACAATCATCTTAAGGATGCTACAGCTAAGTAAAGAGAGATTATTTTTAAAATAGGCATACACCAGCTGATTCTTTCATTGTGAGTAAAAACATGCCTTAAACTGCTTATATTTAAGAAGAGAAACATTTTAGAATGTTTATATGCAATTTAACTAAAATCAAATCAGATTAGATTCCCTTCGGCTGAATGGGAACCTCCTTAGCCCCCAAACCACCAGACAAGCAGCAGGCTGCAGGCTTGGGTTAGCAGAGCAGAAGATCCACAGAAACACAGAATCAACAGGCGTCTGCCTGCTGAATGGGAGCGTTTGATGAGTCATGACAAGACGCTTCACAGCGAGCTATATCGCTGGAAGAATACAGCTGCAAACATCTACACTGTAAAAACTGATTCATTTATTTGGTTTTATTGACTCGCTTTGATAACAACATGTAAAGATATTTATTTTTGCACTGTCTGAATTTATAACTGAGTTATTTATGGGGACAAGATTTGAATGTTTCTTCTGCAACCAACAGAAGTTTATAAATTTCAAACTGGGAGAAGAATCAAACAAAATGCCTGGAATGTAGAAGCAGGGGATATTGCTGTTAAAACATTAAAATAAGGGAAAATGTGGAGTAAATTTTGTTCCACTACTGTTGCAAGAATATAGAAAGTTTTGTAAATGGGAATTTGATTTAAAAAAAAAATGCAATCCAGAAATGAAACTTGCTGCTTCCTCAGATTTTAGTTTTTCCAAAAAAAAAAAATAAAGGATTATATTTACGAGTTTTCATTTATTCAAATTCTTCTTTTTTAGATCCAGTTCTAAAAATGTATCTTCGCTCCCGACTCCAAAGTGAAAAAATATGATAGATCACGCTTGCATATCTGTAAAATGTGAATGCAATTTGTAAAACTCAATCTGAGACAGAAAATTTCGAAAGTATAGAATTTGAACTAGCTAACTAAATATAGGAAAAAATTGACAAATAATAAACATTTTTTGAGAAAATAAAATAACTTCAAATAATAATAATAATAAAGCAGAAAAGCTTCTCTAAAAAACTTTTCTTAATTACATTTCCATGTACAAAACATGTTTAGTTTTTTTTACTTTCTGTTTACAAAACACGTTTTTGCTTGCAAAAAATTATGTGACAAAATTCACTCCATAGAACAACACCAAAAGAAACACCTCAGTGTTTCCACTAAAATAACCTTTTACAGGAATCAGGACATTATTGTTTCGGGGTCTCCTTCATTCCATCTTATTAGTGATGCATGATATATCTGCATCAATATTGGTATCAGCCAATTTTGTATCATTTCTGAGTGTATCTAGATCAGTTGATAAGTAAATCTAAGCCAATTATTAACAACGTATGTTTATTTTTATGGAGTTGCAGGTTTTTTTAAGGGGGGGGACTGGTTGCTCATGTGGTGTTAGATTTATTTTGACTGAAGCTGAGAAGCAGTGGCTCTGCTGTGTCTGTTTTGTTTATGATATCAAAGGGAAGGGAAACATTTGATATCACTAAATATCACTTATCAGCCATTGTTGCGAAATGATGTGGAAACAATCATCAGCTCCTGAATGTCAACAAAACAAGGGAGGGCATAGTAGATTTCAGAAGAAACAGGAACAAGCTGAAACCTATTAACAGCGAGGGAGAAGAAGTTGAGGTGGTGCAGGAGTATAAATACCTCGGTTCACCTGGATGACAAACTAGACTGTAGGCACAACTGTGAAGCCGTCTACAGGAAAGGAAAAAGCAGATTGTACTTCCAAAGGAAGCTTAGGTCCTATGGCGTAAGCAACAAGATGCTACGTATCTTGTGGAGAGTGGGGACTCTTCCCCCATCATCTGCTGGGGTAACAGAGCTAATGACTTTAAAAGAAGCTCAACAAGCTAATTGAAAAGAACCTCTGGAGGATATTTCACAAAGAAGAATTCTTCATAAAGGGAAGAACATTATGGACAACAGTGAGCATCTTCTTCAGAAGTGTCTTCAGTCAGAGGCTCCTGCAGACCCGGTGCGATACAGACCACTACAGACGAGCCTTCATGTCTACAATTTAGGAATGGGTCTGGTTGGGAGATGCATTTCGGGTTTTTTTTAACGCTTGCATGTTTTGGGAGTTTTGCATTATAACTGCTTTTGCAGTTTGCACCGTACTTTTAGGACCTAAATAATCTGTTTTTAAAATAAATAAATACATACAGCACTTTATCTCGAATTATTTCTTTCACTTACTTTGTCAAATTTTTAATACTCTGGAAAAGTGGAAAACAAATAGCCAGATGTTGTTATTCTTCCATCCGTCTTTATTCCCATATCGATCTAAACATGTCAACAACAAAAAACCCAAACTTAACATATATCCATCCATCCTTTCTGTGACACGCTTAAGCCCAAGCGGGGGTCAAGAAAGGGCGCAGGTGCCTATCTCTAGCTGTTTACAGGCGAGAGAACCGCTCGCCAGTCCATCGCAGGGCAACACAGAGACAAACAACCATTCACACACACACCTAAGGAGAACTTAGAAAAGCCAATTAACCTAACAGTCATGTTTTTGGACTGTGGGAGGAAGCAGGAGTACCCGGAGAGAACCCACGCATGCTCAGGGAGAACATGCAAACTCCATGTAGAAAGACACCATGCAGGGAAAATAAATTAAAAATAGAAAAAAAAATTATATATATATATATATATATATATATATATATATATATATATATATATATACATATATACACACATATATAAATATATATCCCCCCATTAGAAGGAGCATCATCATTGACCTTGACTCCCTCAGAGTGAAACTAAACATCAGCAGCAGGACTGCAGTGAGCTGTCAGCACCACATGCCAGCATCACCTTCAGCACAAACACATTAACTTGTCCTGAAGATGCATCTATCAACATTACAGATCATTGATGCTCAGGGAAACAATAAAAAAGGCAGAAAATATGATCCGTTTAATCACACAAACCTGCAGGTAAAACCATTTTAAATAAAGTTACATAAGTGAGTCAGCAGTATGTTCTAAGGCCTGAAGTAAAGCTCTTCATTTCAAACACTTCCTTCTTAACAAGGCTGTTAGTTCTTCAACATTTCCTTAAATTTAAAGCAAATAACAGCCTCTACTTGGGTCATAACGCGCGTATTACCAAACTGCTGCATTCACTTGTTTTTAATAGCTGGATATATGTCGGGTTTAAAGCAAAAATAACACAAATAGGTTCAAAGTAACTCCATCTTCCGTTTAAGAACTTAGACCCTGATTAATAAACAGTGAGGACGCGGCAGTTAGCTTCCGACAGCGCGACGAAAACAGCCGGTCTGTCATGATTTAACGAGCTTAAAGCGTTTAAAATATGTGCTGCTTACCTGTTGGGTTCAGCTGTCTGCTGCCAAATATCCGCCAAGTTCTGGAGGAAAATGACAACAGTGTGGAGGTGAGGGACTGCAAACTGCAGCACTGTTTCTCTACGTCTGCTTCTGGACGTCACCCAAACCGCAGCAGCGTTAAGCCACGCCCCCCCAGACGAGAACACCCGTGACGTCATCACGTCGTCTCTTACGCTTTCTTCCTGGATGAAATTAAAATTAAAATTAAATAAAGTTAAATAAGATAAAAAAAAAATAAATAAATAAAATTAAGTTAAATAACATAAAATAAAATAAAATTAACTTAAATAAAATAAAATAAAATAAAAATAAAATAAAGTTAAATAAGATAAAATAAAATAAAATTGAAATTAACATAAATAAATGTATCATTCATTTTGAAACTGTTTATTATTTTTGTTAAAATACAACAAGAGTTCCTCAACATAGGTTTAAATTAATGTTGCATCCAATTAGAAACAATAAAAGCACCTGTATACCTCCATTTTTGCTCTTAATAGTTCAAATTAATTCATTTAGAAATACATATGAAAGATATACAATATATATTTTATATATATGTAATGCAAAATATACCATTTAAAAATTTATTTTAGAATTGTTTAAAATTTGTTTTTGAGATAACAAAGCTAGTTTTGTAGTATTAACATATTTATCTTTGTATTTGAACATAACTTATTATTTATATTGACTATAAATTTGTATTTCAAAATGACTGTTGAAGAGATGACAATAATTTTGATTTTACTGACAAAGTGGTACTAAAGAAATGGGTAAGAAGTAAAATTCTGATAGTCAGAGAGAATTGCACATGTTTGTTAGATGGAAATGCAATGAAAAAAACAAGGGAAACCAAATATATAAAACTTTACAAGCTCTTTTTAAATGCATTTTAGATGAAACTGGAGTCACACAGTCTATCAAACCAACATCTATACAAGTAGCCTGTATAGTTACATATACTGTAATCTGGGAATGTTTAATATCATCAAACAAAGGTAGCCCCGTAAACTCTACAATCAGTTATCAAAAAATATTAGTGCCTGAGGGAAAAGAGATGCAGATGAAGTTGAATCCCCATCAATCTTCCACCTTGTATACCAGCTTTTATCATGCTGTTCTCATCTTAACTTGCTTTTATTCTGCTTTTAGTATCTTTCTATTTTATTATTGAATTCATCCAAAGAACTTTTACTTGTTTTTGTACTGAATTGTGCTATATAAATAAACTTGCCCTGCCTTTGCCAGAATGAAATTTGATTAAGAGATTGTGATACAGGATATAAACCTTTTACATCCATTTACAGAAATGCATTACACTCAACAACATAGAAATGCTTTAATTCTGCCATGTTTAAGTTTCCTCGAGAATGGACAGCCTATTTAACTACTAACTCAGTTAGATTCATGCAAATCATTTTTTGTGAGCCATTAAAAGGTGGACTTGATAGTAATTGTGTCACATTAGAAATGTAATAAACACTTTAAACCATATTTCTTTTTTGCCTATTTTTTTGTTCAGGTTTATTTCGATTGTCTTTTTTATATTTTGACCATGGGTCCAACTCTTCCTTTTTTCCCCCATTTTTGTGTCTGTTTTCTTTTCAATGAAAACAAGATAAAGAGAAAAAATAAGAAACATAAAAATAGAAACTTTTATCACATCCCCATAGAACGTATGTGTTGTACACTTTAAAATAAATCTAAATACTTCAACAAGTAGTACATATTTTTAATCTATAGTTAAGAAAATTAAAATAATTATTAAAAATAATTCAATAAAAGGTCAATTTATGTATAGTTTGATTATTTTATTCATATTTTTACCGTTTTAGCTACTTATAATTGATCATGAGTGCAACTCTTTTTTCCCATTTTCTGTCTGTGTTTTAAGAAAACAAGATAAATAGCAAAAAAAAAAAAAAAAAAGAGGAATACAAAAGCATTGGACCAATCCCCAAAAAATTTTGATGGACCCTCTAAATAAATCTAAATACGTTGGCAAGTATTAAAATATTTAAATATATTGTTAGGTTAAAAATATATTATTCATTTTGTTTATTATTATTACAGAAAACATTGCAATAAAGCATTATAACTTGCAAAAGTCACATTAAAATTAGAAATCAAGCTCCTTCAGAAATCACAGGAACGGTGTTCTGCTGCCATCGTGTGGATTTGTTGCGGTACTGCAGATCCCAAAACCGGTTTTCTGGCTGGCCTTCCAGCTTTATTCCAGTCCATCCTAAGTTTCTGCCATTGAACCGTGGGAGTGTTTGTCAACTGAGACAGCTAAGGTTTGACCTAATGACAACATACCAATGGGACAGTGCTACCGTTTCCTCTTCATGTTGTTTTCAACATGCAGCTCCACCCAGTAGGTAGGGCAAACAGGTAAAGCAAGCAGGTTCAGCAACAGTTGAAACCAGATTCGCACCTCAGTCCTTATCCTTCTGAGGCTTTGGGAGGAGGGACTGTTTCTTTTTGCAGAGTTACACGAAACTCCAACATTCAATGAAACTGTCTGTGGGAGTTCACAAGGGCCTCACAAGTTCTAGACCTCTACAACTTCTAGTCTAATTTTAAAGTTTAATGTAGATTTCTTTGGAGATTTCTTTATTCTTGTAAAAAATGGAGAGATTTGCTTTGTCAGTTGAAAGGACTAAGACTTGGGTTTTCTGTATGATCTTTTTGCTCCTTTGCTGCACTACTGGAAAATGCGAACTAAAGGAACCAAAGCCAACAGACTCAGGCATCTTTGAAACTGTCAAACCTTTTGACAGCGGTATTGAGGAACCTCAGCCCTTTCCAGAAGAGGAATATGGTAATCTTCCTGTGTTTACAATGGACTACGCTCGGATCCAGATCCCGTTTGAGTTCACCCTCTGGGTGCTATTGGCTTCCTTTTCCAAAATTGGTATGTAGAAAAGCAGACAGGTTCAACCGACTGCAGATCTGGAGGTCTAACCCTAAAATCCTTCATCTTATCTTCCCAGGTTTCCACATTTACCAAAAAATCACCATCTGGATCCCAGAATCATGCCTCCTGATCGCTATCGGCCTTATAGTTGGGGCCATCATGCACTCTGTGAAGGAGGAACCCCCCGCCGTTCTCACCTCCAATGTCTTCTTTCTCTACATGCTACCGCCTATCATCCTGGACAGTGGTTACTTTATGCCCACCAGGCCTTTCTTTGAAAACATTGGGACGGTGCTGTGGTACGCCGTAGTTGGGACGTTGTGGAACAGCATTGGCATTGGCCTCTCCCTTTTCGCCATCTGCCAATTTGAATTGTTCGAAGTTCAAGACATTAATCTGCAGGTGAATTGTGAACCCTTTAGAGTGTCATGTCAACTATAAAAAAAATCAGCTGCTGATACATGAAAAATATCTCTGCAGGAGAACTTGTTGTTTGCCTCCATCATCTCTGCTGTTGACCCTGTGGCGGCTCTCAATGTGTTCGATGATGTTGGAGTCAACGAGCAGATCTACATAGTGATTTTTGGAGAGGGCCTCTTCAATGATGCCGTCACTGTGGTGAGTATTTGTTGGCGCGAGACAGTTTATGTAGATAGTTTTCATTTCACTCATGCAAACCTGATCGGGAAGATGGTTTGATTTCTCTTAAAACTATGACCCCTGAGAACCCAGATGCCTTGTGAGGTCAGCTTCAACAAAAGGTAATTGGTGTCTGTTTGGATTTTAAACCGTGCAACCCATAGGTCTCCTTCTTTTAGCCACTCTTTCAAATGAGAAACAGTTGAAAGGAAAGTCGGGAGAGTTAAAAACACATTCAATGTTGAAGTTCTTTCAGGTTCGTCCTCTTTAAATAGTCTTTAAGATTTTTTATCAGGACCTTTGAATAGAAACAAAACATCCATTTGGGTTTGTCAGCTTTATATTCATCTTTTTGGTAAAGGAAACATGCTAGAGGTGGGCGATAATGGGGATTTTTAACCGATACGATACCAAGTAAATTCAGGGTCAGTATCTGCAATATCGATACGATACCGATACCTTTTAACAATCAAGCTTTATGTATTTATTTATTTATGAGGCAATGGGTAAAGTTTCGTCTCCTCTCTCTGTTTCTGTAGCTCGACATTTTCTTGCTCGTGTTGGTTTTTCATGCGCTTATATAAACTTGTTGTGTTTCCTCTGAATTTAACCGTTTTTTCCAAACCATACAGCTTGCTATTGTTTCATTTACATTGTTAAATATAGTCAAACGCTGCTTCTTTCCATCTTCATGTTTTTCTGCTCCGCTGCGGTGCAGTTTTATGCATTGATTGGAGAGAGAGCTGAGTGGGCGGGGTCATGCTGACCCTGTGTGCTGAGCCAGTGACCAGTGTAGAGGGGGAAGCAGCGAAGCGATGAAAAACTGGTGGGAAGATTAGTCAATTTGCTGCAGTTAGTGCTTGCGGGAGAGAAGAAAGAGTATAGATCTTGTTTAACCAATATTGTTCGATATCAATACCAAATATCGATAGTATCGATCCTAGGATCGATCCGCCTACCTCTAAAATATGCTTCTAATCGATTTCTTTTGCAATTTGAATCCACAATCCCAAAAATGATTTGTCGGATCTCCTTGTAATTTTTCTAGAATACCTAAATTGTCCAAAACATTATGTGCAACATTACAGCCTTTTGACGGGACCTCCAGAGTTGCAGCCTGGTGGTTTTATATGGCAGGCTAGACCACCTTTGAAAGAACAGCAGCTGATTTAGATTATGCCTTTTGAGGCATTTTTGGTGTTTCAAGTTAACAGGTTAAAAAGCACTTCTTATTCTTTAATTGCGAAATCTGCTTATAAAAACTCAGGCATCTAATAAAAACATAACAGAATAACAGAAAAAAAGCATCTGGAGTTTTTACATAACCTTAAAGGTATTTTTGCCCAAACCATGTGCTTTGTTTATGTAAGGGTGAATTTCAGAGTTTCTGTCCTAAAGCAAAAATTTAAACATGTGGAAAAAAACGGAGATCCTATAGTGTTTCAGGACTATTTCCCCTATGAAAGATAGCTAGAACCCTGTTAGACCCTTAGCATCATAAATTGTTTGAAATATTAGCAGATTTTATGTAAAAATCCAGCGGTCTCTTTCAGAAAACTGACCAATAATTTGGCTAAATTAGGTATTTGTAAACTGTGACTCCAGAGCTGCAATAAGTCTGAAAAAGATCAGTCAACCTATAGGTTTAAACATGAAGGAGGTAAAACAAATACAGGTTTTTCGCAATTATTATTGTTATTTTAAATAATTAAGGGTCTATATGCATTTGTCTTGATAAAAGGTCAGAACCTATTTATTTTATATAACAGTATCAAGTACCAAAATCTAATACATAATAACATATAATGATATCTTGCAAAGGCAAATATACACTTTGTAGTTTTTCAAACTAAAAATCTAAAAATGTTTTGAGCTATAACAGAAATAAGATAATTATTTTTGATTATTTAGCAGATCTTTAAAAGTTTTATTTAGCTGGGTTTGATGTAAAATAGGCTCTTTAGATGAACCCCTGGGCTAAATCAACACAGAACAGGGTCTCTGCCTTTAAAAGTTAACATTAATAAGACTTTCACCTTTTTATTTTGCAATAAAAAAAATAATTAAATTGCTCAAAGTCTGTTTTATATAAGAATGTGCTTTAAAGTGACTAATCTCAGTGTTACACAGACAACAGAGGGAAACCTCCCACCCTGCCTGACCATCAGTCCCCCTTTGTTGTGGTGCCTTCTTATAACAATGGCAGCTGCTTCAGAGTTTCACTAGAAAGGCAAGTTTCAATGCAGGTCTGCTGGTACATTGTTAACAGCTGCATGAGCTCAGGCATGCAGGCAGGAATGGAAGATTTCCGCTTCAGATTCTCCCACTGGAAAATAAAATATCATGCTTTCATTCAGTAAAAGAAAAAGAAAAACATTTTATGGTTCCAGTTCCAGTTCAGTCAGCTTAAGTGTTTAAGGTGTAACCTTGTAGTTAATATATACATACATACATTTACATACATACATATATACACAAACATATATATATATTGGTATATTTAAAGCAATAATGTTTGTGTCTTCCTCTTCAGGTCCTCTACAGCATGTTTGCCTTTTTGGCCGACATGCCATCCATCTCTTCCACGGATGTTTTCCTGGGTGTGGCCCGCTTCTTCGTGGTGGGTATCGGCGGGGTCTTGTTCGGCGTCCTGTTTGGCTTTGTGGCGGCGTTCACCTCCCGCTTCACGAGCAGGGTGCGTGAGATTGAGCCGCTGTTCGTCTTCATGTTCAGCTACCTGGCCTACCTGGTGGCTGAGCTTTTCGCCATCTCCAGCATCATGGCGTAAGTTGACTGGAAAGGATACATTCTTGTTGAAGCTCCAAAGTCAAAGCACAGTACAGCTAGTCAATCACATTTTTAGTTTTTGCACCTAGACGAGATGAGTATCACCTGACAAGCTGGGGCATGTAAAGTGACGGTTTTTAAGGCATTAGGGGCCCAAGGTTAAGGCAGGCATGGGGCCCTTTAACTTATATTTCTTTCTTTTTTCACTTTATTTTTGCTGTCCTCCTCTCCATATTATCTGTTGTCAGCTTCTTTGCAAATCCTGGTCTCAGCATCTTAGGATGAGGGGATTCATATTAACCAACTTAGGAACCCCTAAAGCCAAGTTTTTCTAGACATTGAACATGACAAAAACAACAAAAATAAAAAACTTCCAAGTGATTTATTTCCCAACGCATCCACTGTAGCCCAAACAAACTAAATTCAAAGCTTCCTTCCAAAATTACCTCTAAGCTTTCCCTAATTCAGTTGGACAATAATACCGGCCTGCTTATTTGGGGGGGAATCTCCCCTTCAACTGTTTTGATTTTCACTAATCGTTCATCTCCACACAACAGACCCTCACCAATAGGTATCGATGTCATTGATGTTGCTGGTAGCAGCCGGTGACCACTTGTAGCTGTTTTCGCCTCAACCCACTTCTAGCCTCCGCTAGCTGCTTCTAGCCATCTTAAGCCACTTCTACTAACCTCTAGCCTCCGGTAGCTGCTGCTAGCCATCTTAAGCCACTTGTACTGACTTCTAGCCACCGCTATCTGCTGCTAGGTTCAGATAGCCTCTTCTAGCCACCTCAACCCACTAACAGCCACCTCAACCTACTTCTAGCCACTGTTATCTGCCACTAGCCACCTAAAGCTCTCTCAAGCCACTTCTAGCCACCTCTAGCAGCCGCTAGCTGCTTCTAGCCATTTCACGCTACTTCTAGCCACCTCTAGCAGCCG
>NW_015150606.1:218061-226297 GCF_000732505.1 Cyprinodon variegatus
CTTCCACATAACTCTGCGGCCTCAGAGTGTTACGGAAGTGCAGTGACTGCCAAATGTGTATGAAGATGACATAATCCGGGGAAAATAGTGTGTCTGTTTGCTCTGTCAGTTTCAGCATACTCTGTCGTGTGGAACTCAGATTTTTCCTTTTTTTGGTGTCATTGTCTCAATTATTTTGATGTGCGTTTGGATTGTGACGCTGGGAAATTAAATCTGGAATGTTTTGGGTCAAATAAAACTAAACAAAAAACAAACAAAAAAACAAAACAAACACAAATAAACCAGTTAAATGTATTTCTGGGAATAAAATATGAAACAATACCATTTGAAAAATACTGAAAGCAAACCTAAACAGCTATATAGCTAAACTTAAACTTAAATGTTAACTAAATTACCGTAGACATTTCAATTTAAAAACCTAAGAACTTTGGAATAAACGTTTTTAAGCAGAAGGAAATAACGCTTCTAAAAATATATATTTTTAGGTAATTATATGCTAAAATATAACAATATTTATATCAAATCTATAGAAAAAAAAGATAAAATAAATTAAATGGCATAAATAGAACTTAAATAATTTTATTTTCACAAATACCAAACCTACAGGCTTGTTTTTCTATTTTACAAAAACATCAAAATCTAAAGCAGAGAAAATAAAATAGGACAATAAAAACAAAAACAAAAAAAAACAGGTGGAGCAAAAAAATAAATAAATAAAAAATTCAAAACATATTTTTTCAGTTTCAAAGAGAGTCCAAACAAATTCAAACCATTAGTAAATACTATACTAATTTGTTCAGTTTTAGTAAATTTACAGAACTTACTTAGTCATTGGCGCTAATTAATCCTTTACCACCACCTAGTGGTCAAAAAGAGGAACAAATTGAATCACAGAGTTCTGAAAGGGACTGCTCAATTATTCAAAATCTCTCATAGGTGTAAAAGGCTTTTATTAGATAACAGATAAATCAACTATGTGACCTAAAATGTCCTGGTGGTCCCACAATGAGAATGTTGTTCTAAAACGTAGAGGTCAATCGTTAAAGTTGAAGTAATAGAAGCTGTCGTTGTTTTAAAGTTAATTTGCCACAGGCCACAAACCGCACTGTTCTGATATATCATCCTTTTTCCATGTGGTTTCCAGCACCAATGTCTACAAACACTCTCTGCTGCCACAGTTGAACAAGCTCTGCACAAAATGACTTAGCAGCCCTCTCCTAAAGGTGAAACTGTCCTTGTTGATCCCCATACTGTAGGCAAAACCTTCTCCTATAAGATCTCATTGATCCAGAGACTCTTTTCTGAGCTGTTCTTAGCTGTTACCTGCATTTCTGAGGTCGTTTGAGTTTTTTAGTAAAAAAAAAAAAAAACAGAATGTTTACAGATCTATAAATATGGTTGTTAATATTTTATTTTTATATATTTCATCAAATATGTCAAACTTACCCAAGAAATATTGCAAAATATATATTAAAAACTTTTTTTTGCTTAATTTGTTTAATCATTGATCAATTTACTTCAAGATTTTTTTAAATCTATTTGTTATTTTTTGTTTATCTATCAATTAAACGTTTATTTCAAGATCTATATATTTATAAATATGTTTATTTGTTAATTGTTTTATTTAGTTATTTATTTTTAATACATTTGAATATGTATCTCCTTCATACTGGTGTTTTATTTTGAGAACATTTTATTTCTTAAACAAGTGTATTTTATGCTATTCATAAATTTGAATATTAAAGAATGCATTTCATAAAATTTTAAATAAATAGATATAGTTTGAAATTAACACAAATTAATGAAAAATATAAATACATATATCTTAAAAACAATAAATAACTGAAAATAAAATCATTAATTAGATAAATAAAAGAAGCTATACTTAAGTCAATCATATATATATGTATATATATATATATATATATATATATATATATATATATATATATATATATATATATATATATATATATGATGTATAGTCACATGAATTGATGTAAATAAATAACAAATAAATTAAGAATGTTTTTAGAATATATTTTGTTCTTTTCAATGTGGAAATGTATTTTATGAGATGATAAGTATTTTTTAAAACAGTAATTTTTTTTGTGTTTAAGTTTGAATAAACCTGTTGTACATGAACAGAAGGGTAAAACACTACATTTGATGTGTTTTCTTCTGGCATCCCTGCAGCATCATCACATGCGCCATAACCATGAAGTATTACGTAGAGGAGAATGTTTCCCAGAGGTCCTGCACCACCATTCGCCACGTTGTCAAGATGCTCGCCACAGTCTCCGAGACGCTCATCTTCTTTTTCCTTGGCGTGGTTACCATAACAACTGATCATGAGTGGAACTGGGCCTACGTCATGTTCACGCTGCTCTTTGCCTTCTTGTGGCGAGGACTCGGTGAGAAGCTCAGCTAAGACTCTGCTCATTCTGTAAAACCAACAATCATCACTTTATGAACCATTTGTAAACCCCCTCTTCTAAAGGTATTCTGGTCCTGACCCAGATTGTCAACCCGCTCCGGACGATCCGGTTCAGTTTGAAGGATCAGTTTGGCTTGGCGTACGGAGGACTGCGAGGTGCAATCTGCTTCGCTCTGGCTTTCACTTTGGGGGACAATATCAATAGGAAGAACTTGTTCGTCACCGCCTCCATCGCTCTCATCTTATTCACAGTTTTTGTCCAGGTAGGCAAACCCCAACCTCATCGCTCAACTTTCATGCATACTTGCAGAAAACCCAAGTCTTAGTCCTTTCAACTGACAAAAGCATTTCTACATATTATTGACCTTTTACGTCAATGAAAAATGCATGGTTTTGTAGTGGAAGAATAATGTTATTTCCCTTTGGCATTCCTGGCAAATAAAGATTTGAAAGTTGTAGCATTCATTTTTCTATGCTATATTAATCTGTTTGCTTCTGTTCCATCTCCTGTCTGCAGGGCATCAGCATCCGCCCCATAGTTGAGTACATAAAGATTAGAAGAACCAACAAAGATCTTAATACTATTAATGTGGAGATCCATACCAGGGTGAGTAGCTGCCTTCATTCCCCCATATTACACTCTACGCTGATGATGCAACGATTTATATGTTTTTTCAATAGCTTAAATAAGATAGTACTATAGGAAGATTGACTGTATATTTCTGAGCAGGTGGTGGACAACAAGCTCAAATTGAAATTGATTTTTAAATTTTATTTCAGTTTAACATGGGAAAAAAGTCAGAATTCTGACTTTATTCTCAGAATTCTGACTTTAATTTCAGAATTTTGACTTTTTTCTCAGAGTTCTGAGATTAAAGTCAGAATTCTGACTTTTTCCCATGTTAAACTGAAATAAAATTTAAAAATCGGTTAACTTTTTTTTTTTTTTTCTTTCAGTGGCCCTAATCTTCTTCAGTACTAATCCTCTTCCGTACACATCTCTTCCTTCGTGGTGCCCATCTACATTAAGATCCAAAATTCTGAGATTAAAGTCAGAATTCTGACTTTTTTCCCATGTTAAACTGAAATAAAATGTAAAAATCAGTAAACTTTTTTTTTTTTTCAGTGGCCCTAATCCTCTTCCGTATTCTTGATATAAAGGAATATTTCTTAAAATAATTGAAATGATTTAAAATAAATCATTGGTTAAATAAATAAAATATAAAAAAAAGATAAATCGTAATTAATCAAAATCTATTGAATTAAGTCTAGAAATTGACTTATTTTATGGAATATGTATTTAACTCTATCATGGAGGGAGTTTTTTAGTTGAGTTTTTGTGTTTGTGTGTCTGTCTGTCCGTCTGCATACAGGAAAACTTGAACAGTTATGAACAGATTTTAATGAGATTTTGCCCAAAGGTGCCCCTCATGCCAAAGAACCGTCCATTAAAATTTTGTAATGATCCACATCATGTGCCAGTTTTAGCCATAGATCTTGGTCACAGATGTTTTATTCTATTTTATGAACCTCTGTAGTCCAGCGGACACTTATTCTGTATTTTTAAATCAGTTTTGAGGAGTTATAGTTTTTTAAATTTCTTTTTATATTTGTATTTTTCATTGTAGCAGGCTTACTGTTGTGGGTTTTTTTTTTAGGTAGACAATTTTAAGATCTGTCCAGGGACAACAGATGAAAAATAGTCTTTTGGATAATTCTGGTGCATTTGCAGGAATGCTTTTTAATGTACACTGTCCCTGTCAAATAAATAAATAAAAAAATGAAAAAATAAATATGAGGTAAAATCTGCGTCTTGCGAGAGGCCTGCTCTCTCCGGGAGTTTTTGTAGTTTATAATTGATTCAATTTTGAATAAAAGTCTCTCAGTGGCCATAAACCAACCAGCTATATATAAAGAAAAAATATTATTGTAACATGCAGCCTTTTGTAGCTAAATCAATTGCTGATTGCATATTGGAAAGAATCATAACAAAATCTATGACATATAATAAAACAAAATTGAAATGATGGAAAGAATTAATTTATTATCTAAGTAAAGATTATTGTCTGCTTATTATCAATCTTCATTTTGTATGTTTTAAGGTCTCCTTTTGTAATGTTAAGTTCAATTTTAGATTTTTTTGTAATGTTTGTCAAGTGGACCCCATAAAAAATAGTCTCTGTTATGGCAAAGACTGGAGGGGTTTCTTAATCAAATAAATAAAATAAAAGATTACTTTTCCAGACGATGGAGCACCTTATCTGTGGCGTTGAGGACCTGTGCGGACAGTGGGGTCACTACTACTGGAAAGACAAGTAAGGATTCAGTTCCATCCAAAGCGAACACAAAAAAAGCAGACATCTGTAACCTTCTATCACTAATGTCTGTGTGACAGGTTTAAAAAGTTCAACGATCGCATTTTGAGACGCATCCTGCTGCGAGACAACACAGCAGAGTCCAGTATAGTGTCTCTGTATAAGAAGCTGGAGCTTCAAAATGCCATTGAGCTCTTTGACACATCAATGGGAGACATCAGCGCAGCGCCGTCCATTGTATCTTTAAGGTGCGTCACTTGATTTTCGTTTTTTGTTTTTATTTAATTTTATTTTTTGCTTTTTGTTTTATTGTTCTTACATTCTCACAAGTACAGACCACTGGGTGGTTGAGGCATTGCAGGCTTCAAAATGTCTAAAACATTTTGCCTTTTCAGCCGGGCCAACAATTCCCTGTAACGGCCCCCTTTCAGAGGCATAGACCAGTAGCAGGTGTTGCAGGCTAACAAAAAACCCAAATGACTCCCCATTCCTAAGGGACGGACCCGTTCTTTTGGTTCAATTTACATGTTTTCTAAGCCAAGAAAAGGCTTTGTTTGGTATAAAGCCTAGAACTTAATGCTAATTCCGACATTTTGAATTGAAAAAGCTTCCTAGATGCATCTTCAAACTTGAAAAAAAAAATGCCAGTGGATTGTTTTTTTTAAAAACTCTTTTAAAGTTAAAATCTGGAGTTTGCTGACTGGGAGATGAGGAAAAACATCATACCAACAGCTGTTAAAAGTTTAAAGAAATTATGAGTGAGCGTTGTTAATAATATGATAACATTGAAGGGACTAAAATGTTAATATATGGAGTAAATTTGGTTGCATTTTCTTGCATTAGTATGAAATTTGAAAAAAAAAACAAAACAAATTTTGTAAATAGAAATGAGAAATAGAACTAATCCAGAAATGAAGCTTTGAAAACCATTTTATTAAAGATTGTTGTTTAGAGTAAGTTTGCTGTTTTCCTGTCAAAGTTTTTGTTTTCAAATTCAATTCAATTCAGTTTATTTCTATAGCGCTAATTCCCAACACATGTCATCTTAAGGCACTTTACAGTTCAACCAGATCATACAGTCAAATTGATACAAAGTTTTCTATCTGAGGAAAACCAGTTGATTGCATCGACTCATTGACTCAAATACAATCCTTCACACTAAGCATGCTTGTAGCGACAGTGGAGAGGAAAAACTCCCTTTTAACAGGAAGAAACCTCCAGCAAAATTATATTTTGTTTAGATTTACTTTTTAAAATTCTTTCCACTGATATTTTATATTTTAAATTTTTTCATTTTTCTAATCTGTTTTTTAATTTCAGATATTTTAATTCAGTTTTATAAATCGCTTTATTCAATTTAGCTTTTTACAGATCACGTTTTCTTCACTTCTAAGGGCAAGCTGTCCTTTGGAACGAGCAGCGAAAATGTATTTCTATTGGTCTATGTGGATGTTAGCGAACAACATTTTTAATGGTCAATGTGCTCATCAAAGAACTACTACAGAAACGGTCATAGACAACTTTATTTTTATGAGATAATAATCTCGTTATCATGAGAAAGCAGCTATTGATTTCTCGAGATAACGAGATGATTAACTCATTTGAGGCTTGCCTACAGTTCTGGATTCCCAGTCCATCCATGCCTGTGGTGCAAATAGTTGCGCAATAAATCCGTTTTTTTTAGTTTCCTATTTTTTTTCACGCATTGTCAGGTTGTGGAGGATGATTGGATGCATGTAATACAGTCGAAAACAAATCTGACTGTTTTTAAATGAAAATCTTTAATCTGGAATCATTTTGGATCTTTGCATCTTATACCCGTTTCAGGTGGAACACCGAGGCTGTGCAGAAAACACCGACGCTAGCGCGCTGGTGGCATAGGTCTAATTGCTTATGAATCAGAAGTGGAAGCAAATCATCAATCCAACAATGTTGTCCTGTTTCATAAAAGTTAAACACAGGATTATTTACAGAATTACACATAGGCTAGCATGACTTATAAATCCGCTCCTGCTGTTGTGGTATTGTAGGATGTAATCAGTTTTAACACACCAGTCATCTCGTTATGATGAGAAAACGGCTTTCTGTTGAGAAAATTATCATTTAGTTACGTGAAAACGGCTTTCGTTATCTTTTGATAATGAGAAAATTAACTCAATTTCTAGAAAAAACCACCATGAAAACGAACACGACCGCTCTTGGCTTCCGTAAAATACAAATAATGAAATAACATTAAAAAATATAAAAATACATAAGATAAAAAAAAAAAAAAAGTCTCAGAAAACAGCAAAGTTACTTTCTAAATATTTTTGTTAGTATATTTTTTATTATTTGTAAAATATTTTCCCTTGCATTTATTTCATTTACATTTTTTTTTGCTTTTAATAATAATGGGACAAAATTGACTCCATAGTATATTGATGTAGTGTTGGATGCATTTGTGGTAACGATAAAGAACAACGAAACAAACATACTAAAACAAAAGTCCACACAAAGTAAAAAGCTTTAGTTAATATTACAAAAAAATTCAAAAAGTAGAAGGCAGAATGTTTTGAGCTGATGTAATAAACTATTTCAAACAAATCTAAATGGAGAATCGTGAAATTTAATTTCTAATGAAATTAGTTTTAGATCAATCAAATTAAACATATTAGAGTAACTGATTACCTTAAAATGTTTAAGCTATGATAACTTTTTCAGGTTACGGTGCAACAACATCTTCAGAGCCGAACATGCTACATAAAGTGATGTTTAATTTGATAAAACAGCAGATGGAAACCATTTGAGCAAGACTTGGAAAGTGTATAATCAATATTCTAATGAGTGCATCAACTAAATGCTTGAAATGTTCATAGCAAATCTAATTTCACTGCATATCATGAAGCTCTTTTTTTTTCCATCTAGAGGGAAACTGCCATCTTCTGTGTCCATCTTAATGAAAGCAGTAGTGATAAATTGTTATATTCATCACTCTCTCTCTGTTTATTGTTTCTCCATTATTTCAGTGATGAGAAGAAGGAGGCGACTCGGCCGAAGAAGAAGTTTAAGACTGGGGACATTCTGAAAATGCATGACATCCTGGCCAAGAATATGTACAAAATACGACAAAGGGTAACCATCAATATTCTTATTTAAATGTTGTTTCTAGATCTCTGAAGCCCTGTACGGAGTTCCAGAAAAGCCTATTCTGGGTTCAGAAAAAAATGAAAATAGTTTTATATGAATGCAAAAAGTTTCCGTGTAAACTTAATCTTGAAGGTTTTGGGTCAAATAAAAAACAAACAAATAAAAAAAAAACAGAACAAAGCAAACAAAAATAAACCAGTTAAATTTCAGGAAATAAATTCCAGAGGTTGGTGCGTTCTGGGAATAAAATCTAAAACAATAATACTGAAAGCAAACCTCAACATTTATCCATCCATCCATCCATCCATCCATCCATCCATCCATCCATCCATCCATCCATCCATCCATCCATCCATCC
>NW_015150606.1:226640-252028 GCF_000732505.1 Cyprinodon variegatus
TATATATATATATATATATATATTTATATATAAGACGTTTCTTCAGTATTCAACAAATACTTATTTATTTATTCAGGATAGTGTCACTTGAAAGACCAATAATAACAAAAAAAAACAAAAAGAATCCCACCTGATTATTAATTATATGTTCAGTAATTAACATTATTTTGAGTTATGAGATTAGTCAATATGTCAAAAGTTGTAACATTTTTAATCTGGTTTATTTACTTAATTTAATGATCTTATGACTTGTTCTGTTTTGCAGACCACTGCTTTCACAAACAAATACAGTCTGCCAGATGACAGCCGGACCAGAGAGATTCTGATTCGCCGCCATGCAAGCATCCGGCGCAGCCTCCGTGCTGAAAGTTTCCGTGAACAGGTACGTGTTAGATTTTTAGCTTTTTCTGTGTTTGTCTAATTTTTGTTGAATTAAAGAAAAAAAATAAAGGAAAAAAAATTCCCTCTCTCTGCTTTAGCCTGCCCAGAACATTTCCAAGTCTCTGAGGTACTACTCCCTCCAGCCTGGAGGAAGTTTGGAATCTGCTCTCTCCCTGAGAAGACGAAGTCCTGGTGAGCGATAGAAGAACTTTTTATCCTTTGATTGTTTATAAGGCATGAAAATACCCTGCTCATCATATATTTTTTAATCCATTAGCTATTCCTGAGGAGGATCTGCTGCGGTCCTCTGGCGCATCTCCTCGTTCCTCGTCTCGCTCCCTGATCCCGATGACCAGGCTCAACACCATCACTGAGCAGACAAGTCCCAAAGAGCCACCGGCTGCCGCCGCGCACCCTCTGGCAACGGAAAACCGCTCCAGCCTCAGAGGTCGTAAAGCCCCTGTTGCAACACCAAGAAGACACAGCTCAAACCGAGCTGATGAGGACGAAGTTTTCTCAGAAAACCAAGCAGGAGCTGAGGAGCAGCATCCACCTACTCAAGGCTGGGTCCCTGAAAACAGAGATCCTGGACTAAATGAGGCTGGAAACCCCTTACTACGACAGTCATCCCAAAGATCATGGAGAACGTGAACTAATGACACTCTGACGTTGTTGTTTATATTTAAGTTCTGCCACTCTGGATTATGTGAAATCTGATGCTTCTGTTCCTTTTTTATGTGCCTGTAAATAGCAAGTTAATTCTGTTATTAGTTGTTTATGAAAATTTTATTTACGAAGCTATGGTGTTGGCATAGTGGTTAGAATATTGAGCGTAGATCCCAGAGGTTCTGAGTTTGACTCCCACTCAGGGTCCTTGAGCAAGACCCTTAACCCCAGATAGTTCCCCGGGGGCACTGAACCGTGGCGAGAGATGAAAAGTTAGTTACTAAGAGTTCCATTTTTCCACAGCAAGAACTAGACAGCATAAGATCACAATGTTCAGCCAAATCGGAAAATGCACCATAGCAACTGGCCTTAGCAACCAAATGCTTTGGCAGCAGTCGCAAACCCATTTCCATTCATCCATTTTCTTTACACGCTTAATCCCAAGTGGGGTTGCGAGGGGTGCTAGCTGTCTATGGGCGAGAGGCGGGGTCCACCCTGGACAGGTCGCCAGTCCATCGCAGGGCAACACAGAGACACACAACCATTTACTCACACGCTCACACCTAAGGACAATTTAGAGAGGCCAATTAACCTGACAGTCAGGTTTTTGGACTGTGGGAGGAAGCAGGAGTACCCAGAGAGAACCCACGCATGCTCAGGGAAATACAAACTCCATGCAGAAAGACTCCAGGCCGGGAATCGAACCCCAGAACCTTCTTGCTGCAAGGCTGCAGTGCTACCCACTGTTCGCCCTGATCACTATATAGGGCACTATATAGTTGTAACACTATTTTAAAGGAGTGTCCGAATGTAAAAAAAAGTAGTGGACTTGAAATTTCCCACAATGCACCCTGAAAAGTTAACCCTGAAAAGTAGGCGAGCAGATATATTGCCGGAATGCTTTGTGGGGAGAGCTCTCCTCGCAAACTAGATAAAAGTTTTAAAGTCTTATATAAGTGTAAAGTTTTCAAAGGGGTTTGAGGTGAACCTTTCATGAACCATCTTGAAAAAGACGTACAGTATAAGTGAACCAGGACAGGAACGGCCCGAGAATTTTACTTACGGTAAATCTCTCATGAACGATGATTTTGGAAGTTTACAGGTCTACTACCTATTGTAAGAACATAGATGAAAAATAAAAATATACATATATATATAGGTATGTATATATGTGTATTAGGGATGGTACGGTTTATGAAAACCGTCCGAACCGTTCGGTTTGACTGCTCCTCTTTCTCATAGGCGAAGCGTGTACACTCCCAAGCAGAAGGTGGCGGTACTGCGACCCAAGCCAACCACCAGTAGTAAACAAGAAGAAGAAGAAGAAGCGAAGCAGCTTAGCCGGGTGTAGCAGAAAAAAATCAGTTGTTGTGGAGAATTGTGTGGGTATGGCGAGTGGGAAAGAACAGGCGTTGGAAGACGCGCCAGCAGCACTTTATAGGTCTGCTGTATGGGACCGCTTTGCATTTAGAGTGACCTACGATGACGGTGGAAAGAAAGTTGTGGATAAAAGTGCAACAGTGTGCAAGCATTGTGCAACACGTTTTGTTTATGCTAACAGCAACATGACCAACATGTCATGCTAACCCCGAAATCCCTCATACTCCGTCAGCGCTCCGCTCCGCTGCGCTCCAGACCGCCCGCGCAAAGCAAAGCCTACAGCCCCCACTGTGGCTCCCGTCCGCTCCCCTCTGAGTTCCTTGGAGATGGTAGAGAGCATGCGCCAGATGATTAAATTCAAAGCAGCAAAACATACGGAAATGATCCAGGGTTTCCGCGGATCATTAAAAATAATTACAATTCATTAATTTTTTTGGATTTTTTTCATTAATTTTTATGGGATTTCGGTGTAACAATCAACATATACCAAACCGAACCGAAAACCATGACCACGAAATCGTGAACCGAACCGTGGATGTTGTGAACCGTTCCACCCCTAATGTATATATTTAACCTTCAAACTTGCTCAATGCACCTTAGAAAAAAATGTTGAAATTGCCATATTGTGTTTTTTTCTGCATTTTTCAACAAAGTTTACCATACATTTGTAATGGAAAAATAGCTACTGACACTATGTGATGACCAGTTTGTTCTTCGTTTACTATATACATTCTCAACTGTGATTTCTTTAGGTTGAATTAGTAAGAAATCCGTCCATTTTGTAACACTTATGTTTAAAACCATCACTCATTTTTTGAAATTTCTTTATGAAACTACATTTACTAATCAAGGGCATATTTTGTATTTCTTTTTTTAAATTAATTATATTTCCTTATAATGACTCATAACAAAGTAATACTCTGTATTACCAAAGGCAATATCTTATCATATATGTATGCCTGTAGTTGATTGCTCAAGGCTTAAAGAAGCATAATATAGAACCTTTAAAACAAGCCAATGGTGATATTTGTACTGAAATGTTGTCTTTAAAAAACAATTTTTTTATCCCAAATGTTGGTGTTTGCTAATGTTAATTATGCTTCCTGACATACATGTTATGAAAAGTTTTGGGTCATATCATCAAATCAGTGTATTAGGATCTCACAACCTCTTCCATGTCAGCAAATGATGTCTGAAAATAAAAGGAGTGAATTTTTATTTTAATTTTTTGTATTGCCATAGATATCCTATATAAAAATAAATTAAGTGAGATCTATTATGTTTTCTGCTTTCAAAGAATTAAAGGTTGAATTACTGAGCTCCCACACATAACAGATTTGTATGCTATAAAAACGTGTATTCCCAGCCAATTCAACAGATGGCAACATGGTTTGTTTTAACGATGTGTGTGTTGGATAAAACAAGCTTAAAGTCGATGCTAAAGAGAGATTTATTTCACAGGATTACTTGGAAAAGCTCAGTGTCTAAAACAGTCATTTATGATGGAAAAACCATTTGCTAAACGAGTCTATTTTTTTAATAAAGCTGCACTTCTCTGTAAAAGATAAAATTGTTTTAAAAGAAATTAAAAAAGAAGTCAAAAATTGATGCAAGATTAAAAGACTTCTGAGAGCTTTTATGGTAAATGTTTTGTGTTAAGATAAAATATCATCTAGTATGCATTAAATGCATCACCTACTCTTATTCATCGATGTAAACAATAAAAACACATTTTAACTAGCATGTTTTCTAAAGTGTAAAACTCATCCTTAAAGTGATGGCAATTTTTTTTAATCTGCTGATCTCAGGAAAAAGGCCATTTTGACGAGGTTTTATCACCTGTAATTTTGAGCTGGAAATGGGATAAAAAAAGGTTTTGATAAATCTGAGAGCTTTTCTAAAGAATTTGACCCTCTAACTTTGAGTGACCGGCCAAAAAAATAAGCTTACTGTGTCATATATATATATGAATTATTTTTTTAGCTCAATAACTATTTTATTTTTATCCATTTCAAACTGTATTTGTTAGTTTAATAAATATTTATTTTACATAAATACATTAATTCATTAACTAATTCACAAAATATTCTACTGTACATTTATTTTTAATCAGGACCTGTCATTAAATTCCAATAACAAAGGTGTTTCTAGAATTTCCTTGTTTCATCTGCGAAATATTTCAAAAATTAGAAATATCCTTTCTAAGGTTGATGCTGGGAAACTAGTCCATGTATTTTTTTATTCAAGGCTGGACTATTGTAATTCTTTACAATCAGGAAGTCCACAAACTGTAGTTAAAAGCCTTCAGCTGATCTAAAATGCTGCAGCCAGAGTTCTGATGAAAAATTTAATTCATATACAGTATGTATGTGTATATATATATATATAAATTGTATTTTGGATGTATAGAAATACAAAATCACTAAAGAATTGACAAATTAGGACAAAAGTATATATTTTTTAATGCTTTAAAAGTTGCAATGCTTTATTAAAAGAATATTTATTAATGCTTAATTCAGAACAGCATTTATTTTTTAACTTTCAAATGGATAGTTTCTATGCTCCACTTATCTGGAACAAACTTCCAGAAAACTGTAAAAGTGCGGAAAGCCTGAGTTCCTTTAAATCAAGACTAAAAACACATTTGTTTAGGATTGCCTTCGACTGTTCTAGTTAAACAGGTCAACTGAAACATATTTTCTTTAGTCCAACTGTTTTTAAATATTCTATTTTGTTTCTGTATTTCTTTATTTTATTTTTTCCTACTTGCTTTGATTCTGTTTTATCTTCCTGTATTTTAATCATGTAAAGCACTTCGCATTGTCTTTGTACTGAATTGTGCTATACAAATACATTTGCCTTGCCTTGCCTTGCCTTGCCTTGGAACAGCTTTACATCTGCTGGTACGCTCTTCTTAATGTAAAGAATAAAAATGTCACATCCTAGATTATTAAGGTATGCAGTAAGATCAAAAGTGTTCAACAGAAAAACATCACTGAAATGTATGAAGAACAGGTAATTAGGAAGGCTGCGTCCATCTTGGATAATTACACCCATCCCCTACATAGCGAATTCCAGTTTCTACCCTCTGGTTCCCGTTTTAAATATCCACCAGCTCGGACCAGTAGATACAAACACTGCAGTTTTCCCTCTGCTGTTCAGCTGCTAACTAGGAAAAGCAGATAGTTATATGTTGCATGCATATAGGCCTATGCTCTTATTCATCCCCTGCAATGCACATATTTATTCACTTATTTATTTATTTTCTTCTCTTTTATCCACCTTAGTTTTATCTTTTTATAATATTTTATGTTTCTTGTGTTTCTTTTCTTTAAATTTTTTTGTTTTTTATTCATTTATTTATATTTTTATACATGAAATGTGAATGTGTGCGTGAAAGGTGTACTACTACTGCCCAAAAATTGCCCATACTGGGACAAATTATAGCTACTGAACTGATGAAAGCCTGCTCTTATTGCCTGAGCCTTTGAAAGAAATTTAATGCCATTAAATATACATTTCAGTCAGGACAGATTCAGTTATCCAACCTGACGCAGCTTTTCTAATAGACTGTATTCCAACATTTAAACTGTACATCTGAAACCAGAGAAGGGACTCATAGGTACCATTAAACCCAGAAAAAGTGAGTGGTCAGTGCACTAAATGTCTTAATGTTCTCATTTATTATTCCACTATAGTATTAAATAGCCTTCTGTTCTCATAAACCTTTCTTCAAAAGGTTAAAGCCGTATGTCTGCAGGGCGAGCACTGAAAGTGTACGATGGATTTTTTTAACAGTTAGCAGAGTTTACTATTACTTTTAATTCAATGTGAAAAATGGTGTCCATTAAAGCCTTCTTACAAAAGAAAATGTGAACCTGCAGCTGTGTGTGTGCGTTTCTTTTTAGATTTTTTATCATAATATAGCGCAGAGTGGATCTAGTGTGGGAGGAGGCCTTGAACAGGAGACAGGCGGCATCTCTTTGTCTCCCATAGGAAGTAAAAATCTAAGCTCAGCTGTGATTCAGTGAGCAACATTTCACAGGTAAGGCAATGATGAAAGCTGAGGAAAAGAAATGAAACAAAAAAAATATTGAGACAAGTAGGAAGGAGGAGAGGAAACAGTTGAAACATTAGCAAATGTCGGGAAACACAAAGAGGAGGGGCACAACTGGATATTGACTATCACTGTCAGTTAATGAGGTATGGAGGGCCAAAATGTATCATGAAATAAATAAATACTGATTTTTAAGAGTACTTGTATTTTAGATGATAGATATTATTTATTTTGATTCAAATATTATAGAAAATAAACCATTAACTTATAAAATGTAAAAATGAATATTTAAATGTTCCATTGAATAGTAATAAAATAGAATGGAAATACAATAAAAAGTTTGCAAACCCTTGTTCTAAATCAGGGGTTCTCAAGATTTGGATTTTATTATCAATTTTGGGTACTGTGAGGTATATGAAGGACAAATCCTATTATACAGTAAATAAAGTTTATCATATTGTATTAAATGATATTATATCTATCTATTTTTCAATCTATCATTTTGGGGTCTTAATACAGTATGCTGAACGGTTTGGGAACAACTGCATGAACAAGTACTGTTTGTATAATGAGTCCAAAGGAGCAGGATGTTGGTCGACATGCAAGGCTGGCAGGAGGAGATACCAAAAAATAATTTACCTCCTTTAAAAAAAAAAAAAAAAAGTTTTTACATGTTTGAATATATACATACAGTATATATATAAATATCCATAAAAGACTAAAAAAAAAAAACATTTTTATGTAAATAAAAAAAAGGAAAACAGAAATGAACACTTTTTATTAGTTTTCTGCTCCTGAATGTTGAATTAAGACTCAAAGTCTGTTGAGGAAACTGTGACACCAGGGAATGCTGAAGTAGAGCTTGACATTAAAACATGGCTCAAAACATGTCTTTAACTTTATGAAACATTAGTTGTTGTCTTACTTGCCCATTTCATGATCTCCTTTTACTACACCACTTCAGGCGAGACAGTGTATTCTCATTATGAGTTCGTATGAAATCGTTCGAAAAGTTATGCACCGTAATTTCGTACGTTTTGGACGTTTTTTTCGTCGTATGCCCATGCGCATCTTACGCACCATTCAATAACTTTGAATTCAACATACAATTAACCCTAACCCTAAGATATAAAACAGCAAGCAACATAGTTAGAGACATGAAGAAGTAATTATTGCACTGTATTTCCCATTTTTACGTCCGTCCGCGGATCTGCTTTTTTTGTCTGTCTGCCAGCGCACGTGCACTGATCTGTTTTTTTGAGGAAAAACGTCCAAAACGTACGAAATAGTGTGCATCACTTTTCGTACAATTTCATACGAACTGATAATGAGAATATGTTTGGCGAGAAGTCTTTTAATCCAGCATCAAGTATGAGAGCTTTGCAGCTAACAACAGTTGCTGTCACTGTGCAGATTAGGATTAGGAGTTTCAAGGCATTTTGCCTCAACTATGAGGAGAAATAATTGCCCTGCCTCACATCACCGAAAGCTGACGGGAGTAAGTGGACGTGGTGTTGTCAAGGTAGCAGGGGATAGGGTAATACCGTCTACTTCATGGGACGGTAATGGGCACTTGCTGCTGTGTTAATAGTTATTCAGCAAGAGAAGAATCTATGAGGATTACTCAGACATAAATCAAATGAAATACAACTTTGGGCATGGCTTTGATGAAGGACTAGGATTGGAACTTACATAATACATCCAAACATTTGATTTTGCATGATATAGACCTTTTAAATTTAGTGAACCTTGACGTGTTCAGAGGGTTCAGAGGTAAAAATGAGGATTGGGACTACGTTTTCTCAATTTTAACATGACCTCACTGGGCTGTGCTGATTTCTGATTGTTCTCACATGGTTCCAGTCCCATAGATCACCTCCCCAGCATTTAGAGGCTGCTTAGTTTCATTTATTACTTGTCAGATCTTTCTAGTTCTTTTTTCTATGTCTTGTGTTGCACTTTTCTTGGCGTTGGTGAATATATACGAATACGCAACACTACAAATTTTGTAAAAATAAATGAAATGAGAGAAAGAAGAGACACCAATTACAACAACATAAACAATCATGGAGAACTTAAGGGACTATTTTTAAAACTCTTTGAAGCAGTGCTTTGTATGCACATGGAAGGCTCAGAAACAATTTCCATGTAATGACTAACTGCTCAGCTTTCGCATGTTTGTCCTGATTACTCTTGCTTCCGCACCACTGCTCTAATTAAACACGTTCCACTGCGATTATAGCATTTCATTATTCCATGAAAAGCAACATAGTATGAAATTAACTGTTTTAATGAGAAAATAAAGGAGTGACTTCAAATAAATGGTTAAATTGAGGGACATCCAAGACATAAATACGGAGTAATTATGAGGAGTCTCTTTTTAAATCAATTTCTCCATGAAGATTTTTTTTTTTTTTTTTTTTTACTCCAGCCTGCAAATTACAAATTATCTATAGTGTTAAGATTGGTTTCAAAGCTAAAGTCTTGCTTCCTGCATCGTGTGAACCTTTCATTAGACTTCCTCTAGCAATCACTGCAGGAGAGCTGGATTCTCTAAATGTTGCGGTTCTATGGAGTTGCCAGATGTAGCCATCAAAACATGATCCATGCTGTTGCTGCAGAGATTAATTAGCATAAAAACCGACATGATGTGGGACGTTAATGCTCTCAGTCAATACCTCAAAACATCACTTAACCCAGATATAGTATTTAAAAACATGAACAACATGATTTACTCATTATTATGTTTTTTTTTATGTATGAAATTTCAACTTTACTCCTTGACATTTTTAGAAATATGATCAAAAATTTTATTAAAAAAAGCCATGCGATACATTTTCATGAGAAAATAATAATAAATAATAAATGACTACTGACATTGAAAAGGGTCAGCTAATTAATTATAGATCAGGCCATAAATTTCTCAGCAACAGATTACGGTAGCAAGTAACGAGAAATATGAAAGGGGAGGAGTACTTCCAAGCCCAGACGGAATAAACTTCATGCACCATTCTTCTGAACTGAGCCAGGTGAAATGATGGTAAAAAGGTTTACGTAGCTGATTGGTGGTGCTGATTGACAAGTAATGAACTGCCACTACCTATTTAGATAGGGTCTGTTCAGACAGTCATACCTAAAGCTGAAATCCTCTAACAAAAGCCTGAAGGTCTAATTGTTTGACAATAGAACTGTTCCCATGACTGTGGAGATCCACGTTTGGGGAGACTGTGGCATTGAGTCCCTCACAGCAGTTCTGTTTACATTCAGTGATTTCAAGGTTGCTTTTACTTTGGTAATGTCAATTACCGGTACCCATTTATCTGAAGGTCTTTTGCCCCAACTGGTGGCAACTACTACTTGGACAGTTGGGCCTCCAGCCTATGTTTTACTCTGATATTCAACATTGGAGACAAGGTCTCCCCTTTTTTTTTGATTTTATATACTCTAATAATGCGCCGTCCGGGGAGCAGTTTGGGGTTAAGGGTCTTGCCCAGAGTGGCAGTGGGGGGATCAAACTCCCTATCTCAGGATTCAAACCCCTATGTCCTAACCACTAGGCTGCCACTCCCCCTTTATAGCCTCACTGTTAGTCAAGCATCCATGACTGAAAAGAGGTCGGAGACATTTCCTGCCAGTTGGTTATTGCATTGCTTACACCTTTTGCCGCCCAGCATCTTACATTGGTTCTTTTGTCCTGTATGAACTGCAGACCCCTAGTTGGGTTCAGCTAGCGGTTAGTAGGGTGTGAGGATAAAAATCGATTTAGTAATACTGTATACAGTAAACCCTCGTTATGTGGTTCACCTTTCATGGCCTTGCTGCTTTACAGATTTGCATTGTGCATTATGTCATGCATTCTGATTGGCTAAACAGTCTCCATGCTTCTTCTCTACCTGTGTGTCAATAATGTTACGATTTTATATTTTATTATACATGTATAACCCATAATGTCGACAAAACGTCCTGCACAGACAAAGGCACTTGTGGACGGGCCAAAAAGGAAGAAGAAAAAGCTAACTTTAACTTCTGGACAAGCTAAAGGAGGGTAAAAGCTATGCAGCTGAAGGTCGCCATTATGGAATCAAATAATATTCTGTTTGTTCTATAAAGAAGGAGGAAAATAATATAAGGACGACAGCAGCAAAACGTTTTAATAAGGATGCAAAAATGGTTGCAGTTGTCCGCAACTAGACCATGGTAAGGATGGAGTCTGCATTAGCTCTGTGGATTAATGACTGCAGAAAAAAGAACATTACACTGGATACGAAAGTTATCTGCACAAAAGTTAGAGCTCTGCATCAAACTTACAGTGATTTAGATAAAATATATATAATATATATATATATATATATATATATATATATATATATATATATATATATATATATATATATATATATATATATATTTACCATATCTGTAGTTGAGGCAGTCACAGTGGAAAACATGGACTGACATGGATACAAATATAACGTGATTATTAATATCTTCTGATGAACCTTTACAGGGCGTTATTTTTTATTTAGAACATTTATTTTGATAGCTGGGAAAAATATTGCAATATATAGTGTTAAATGAGGAAGGCATGTCCCCTCTAAGGCAGTTGCGCCTCGGGAATTCCCCACCGGTTCTTTTCCTGTGAGTAAGTTGCTTACTACTCTTAACTCAAACTGGGTAAAACAATGTAAAAAGGACTATAAAAAACAGGAGTCAAAAAGTAACAGAGTTTATTCCAGATCAGGTCGTTACAAGACAGAGAAAATGCTTGGAGCTTGCACAGCTGTGGGCTCAAAAAACGTCAGCGAGCATCCGGCAAAGATTGAGCCCCAAACAACGTCATTTCCTGCTTCTTATACCTTATGTGTCTATGTGTTGCATCAGGTGGATGCTTAGCTGTCCGTATCAGAAACTGACACGCCATCAATGCCCTGACCTATATGCGTCTTGCCTATATGCCTCAGGATTACAGATAGCTCTCCTTTATCAGTCGGGCTCCCAGATGTGCCCATATCCTGTGTATTTTTAAAGACACTGATAATATTGTATCGTGACCCAAGTATCGTGACATATTTTTCGTATTGCAACACCCATGCCAATACTCACCCTTAGCCGTTAGTGAGAACTCTTAATGTCTTTTCTACTTTTATGGTAATTCTGACTGGATCGCATTGGATCTATGCTGGCTGAGTTATTAGGGAAGCCTTTATGGTCTGTCTTCTTTACTCCCTGCAAGAGTTGAGTCCCTATTTTTTGGCACAGCCTTGAGCCAGCTCTCAGTGTGGTATGGACCTACAGTAACCTGGGCTATTGCGCATTTCCATTTTACCTGTGGTTTTCATAGACAGAGGCTCAAGACTTAATGACAGTGAAGAGGGAATCCAGGTATTTTCTTTACTGTCTCAGATGCTGTGGTCCTTTTCTCCCTTCAGACTTGTTTTTTTTTCAACATGACAAATGCTCAAATATTCAAACATCTTGGTGTCTTTATGAATTAAGGCTTCATCTCCAGTAATGTGGGCGCCACACTCTCACCGTTTCCACGCATGTCCCACCTGTATGTTTTCCACTGGGCAAATATAGAACTTGCATGGCTATATATATCTAGCTAGGTAAGACATTTTCAGGTTGCCCAGTTACCAGATATCCTTACAAGTGGAAGATATATGCGACACATTGAAGATCCTGAAGCTTTGTCTTCAGTGATAGCTGTCTTTTGGTTTTAGGCATTGGAATGGAGCTCAGCGGGAAAAGAACCCTGACTAACGATCCAGACGGTTGAAAGTTTAACTCCAGATGCCGACGCCAACACATTTGCTTAATGACCTGTGCCGCGCATGAATGTGTGAGCATTGTAAGTGGGACTGGGAGATCGACATGCTATTGTATTTTGCTCTACACGGTTTTCTGTGATCACATGTAGGGATTTTATGGCTCTTTTAATATTTTGACAGTATTTTCCATTTCTACTCAATCGGTTCAGCACACAGTTCAACTGTGGCTCTGGAAGGTTAGGGTTGAGTTCAACAGGAATATATCTCTCACAGTGTGTCAAAGTTAATATCTACGCTCAGAGCGTTGGATGTATGAGCCTGCAAAATCCTTGCCTGGAGCAAATTTGCATTCTGATCAAGAAATGTCTTCATATGTGGGAGGCACTGGCAAACATCCTGGTTTATGAGCTGCCCGTCAGCTGAATATGAAACAGCACATCGTTGCTATAGAAGGGTAGGCGAGCAGAGAGGAAGAAAAGGAAGGAGGGGAGAAGCTGGTTGTACATGCATTGATATTATTCAGAGCCGGAGAGAGACACAAAGGAGGGAAAACAGATTGTTGGTGTAAATGTGTTACATTTGGTGAAGCTTCAGGGAGGAGAGGCAACTGCTCCAGTGGAGAAGCTCTACAGCCTTCAAGATTCAAGAATAATCTGCAGGAGCTGAAACAACAGGAAGTCAGGGGAAACTTTGCCTCTGATCCGCCACTTCAGGATTTTTCAATGTTGCCTTGTCTGGCTGTCAGACTGAGGAGTGTTTTGTGAAAACTGACAAGCCAAGATGAACCAAACTGCATCCGTGTCGCATCAGATAGAGTGTCAGCCCATCAGAGATAGCAAGGTATGATGAATCTGTTCATGTTGCGTCTCTTGAATTGAATTTAAATGTCAAGAGCTCTCACGTGTTTGGCTTGTACCGAGCTGCTGAGTGGAAAGTACTTTTCTTTTGCCTTTTTACACTCAGACTTGGCTTTAACCATGTAATGATATTTCCACTGCATTTCTGTGCTACTTAAGGGTTTTAAAAAGGTCATGACTCAGAGGAATGAAATAATTCTCTTCACCTTACATCTTGACTCTACATTAGAAGATAATTTCACCTTCTTAGCAGCTTATTTCTGTATAGATATTTTGATCCTCGTTAAGCTTTTCTTCACACCTCATTGTTTTTTCTACACTTTAAAACCCATAACACAAATTTTTTAATCAAAACTGATGATTTTTGATAGAGAAAACAATTGCCAATACAAAAATACAAACAAAAAACACTATATCCTTTTCAATGGTATGGAGTGAGTCTTGCTCCAAAGAATGTGATGAATGTTTTTTTAAATGGAAATTAAAAACAAACACATTTTGTTAATTAAATCTGTGAAAAAGGTAATCCAGAACTTTGACAAACATTCTTTAAAAAAAAAAAGGTTTTGAGAGCAACATAGCTGCTTTCTTAAATTTAGTTAAAATTAAAAATGAAATGAATTAAATACCGGTATGTATTTTTTGTCAGTAGCAAGTATTTGTATTGGACTTGAAGTGAATAGATTGTGGTCTGTGAAACCCAAATGGAAAAGAATGCAATCCGTTACACTCAATCTTAACAATCTCGAAAATGAAAAGTATTATAAAAAGGATTTTGGAAAAAAACAATACTTTTGATAATATTATATCTGTAATAAAAATAGAAAAACAAAATATAAAACAATAGAAATTAAAACATAAAAAATTTTATGTAACAAATATTTGATATAACAAAATTTTTTAAAATAGCATGTTACTCCCAAAACATTTTTTTTATGAATTTTTTTTTACCATGTTTCATTTGTGAAATGCAATTTTTTTCTTATTGTCATTTACAAAATGCGTTTTTTCACATTTGAATTTACAAAACGTCTGATTAAACCTGTTGCTGACAATACGAATCAACCCTAAAATTTAATAATTCATTTCAATTCAATTCAGTTTATTTCTATAGCACATGTCATCTCAAGGCACTTTACAGTTCACCAGATCATACAGTCAGATTCTTTCAAAGTTTTCTATCTAAGGAAAACCAGTTGATTGCATCAACTGATTGACTCAGATGCAATCCCTCACACTAAGCATGCTTGTAGCGACAGTGGAGAGGAAAAACTCCCTTTTAGCAGGAAGAAACCTCCAGCAGAACCAGGCTCAGTGTGAGCGGCCATCTGCTGAGGCCGACTGGGGTTCAAGGAGACAGAAGCAGAGATACAAAAAGCAGCTGTAAAAGGCGGCCCCGTCCAGGAAACACACAGTCAGGAGAAGAGCTCTGAGCCAGCTCCCACGAAGTGCTAACAAACAGACCACCTTGTATGCTAATAGTTACTTCTGATCCAACATGTCTTTTTGGGGGTCAATTGACTATATTTAGGTTGGATCTTTACGAGTTGGATTCTATTTGGCAACAAATTCCGTCACAAACAACAACTTATATCTGCAAAACAATAAAAGGTATATATATATATTTGCTAAAGGTATAATGGAGGATGTTCTTTTTCCCGGTGGATCTTCAAAATAAGTGATCCCCCTATTTGTTAATCATTCTGGTGATATGTTTATGTAAGGCTGTCCTACATGCTCGTCCCCATTTTCACTGACAAATTGGACAAAATTGCAAATCTACTTTTGGAGAGTAAGCTTGTATGAGTGATGCAAACAGCAACTTTTAAACAGATCACGCAGAAGGAGAAATGGGCTCATACATGCTCTTGCACGCATAGTGCATGTGCATTTTTTTTTTTTTTTTACAGTGGAGTCTTTTAAAAAGTTTGCAAAAATCCTCCACTATACCTTTAAGTCACCATGTGCAGGTCTTAGCTAGGTGTCAGGAAGAAACTCCTGCAGGCTTACAAATAGTGTGCGATTTGATGGTAACCTATCATCCAATGATGTGTTCTAAAGTTTTTTTTTTTAAGGCATACAGGTGAAAATAGCCAAATTTCCATGAGTTGCCACTAAGGGGCAAAGAGGCTCAGAAGGCCTTTGGTTAACATTAGCAAATAAAAAGGTGCACCACACTGGCTGAGAGAAGTTACACGTCCATCTTCTTAACAGTTTCTATCTTAGTAAAAAACTGGATTGATGCAAAAATGCGACACACTTTAATTCAAAGCTTTATCCTCAATCAACAAAATGCTAGATATTTCATTGTGTTTCAGGTTTGTTGTAATTACTGATAAATTAAAAATTAATTAAGAGAAAACAGATATCTGCATGCATTGATGTCTCATAGGTGAACCTTGCAAAATGCAACCCTTTTAGAAAATTTTTGTTGAAAACGGGGTACACCCAACATCCTATTAGGAGTTTTATCCATCTTAAAGGATATTCTGTAAACATGAATTGTACATTTAAAGGTAAGATCTTATTTTGTTTGATCACATAGTGACAGATCTTATGGTGAAAACCAGCAAAGCGTTGTTTTATGTTGTAATTTCACACGTTCCCATTCATTCAAATCTTAGATTTTTTTATTTTATCTTTTTTTTATGTCAAACTCACCCTTATGCAACAGGAAACCTTCCAAACATTCAGTTTGATAATACTCAGCTCTTTTTACTGCATAGATTTAAAAAACAGTGAATGCCAAATTATTCAAAGCGGTGGTGTTATGGAAATGAGAGCTTTGCCAAAGAGCTGCTTTAAAGCGTTGAACTGTTGAGGAGAAACGGTTTTACGCGTACGCCGGTGTGAAATGTATCTTCAAAAACACATTTTGGCAACCAAATGTTATTCAACCTGTCTTTTCAACAATCAAATATGACCTTGTGTTGACGTTGGGCAGAGACACATTGACAGCAAAGTCTGTGAGATTAAAGTGCTTTATCATTGCTTGCACTTTAAGCAAAGTGGTTCTCGAGTGTTAGCAGAGCCCTAAGAAGTGGAGGACTGACAGCAAGGCAAAGTGTAATCCTTGACAACGGTAATCTGACAGAAGGGACCCTCGATAAGGGAGGGGAAATATACAGCCTCCCAAAAAACATGTTTCTTTACTGAGTATTTCCACAGATCCAGAGCGGGTTTCATTTAATGTCCTCTAGTCTTACATGCTGTAGAATGAACAGACTTTTCTGTCTTTATTATACAGAAGCTGTTTAAGTAACCGTAAAGCAGTGGCTCAGTTTCAATGGATTGCCCCAGTTAAGAACCAAACCTGTTTTGTATGAGTTGAGCATTGCAGTTTAAACTGCACAATTTGTTCTGTTTATACTAATTTTAAATATTGAGGCTATGCCAACAATATAGCCTAAAGTTCTCCCTAAACACTGCAAATCATTGAACTGTAATTACCTTAGGTATGCAGCCGTCTTTTACTAGCGCTTGTGAGAGAATGGGTCCCTTTTTCACACTCAAACCCTACAGTACTACCTAGAGTGGGTCACTCTTTTACATTCCACAAGGGTGGAGCCATTTTAGCTCAGTAGAAGTTGAGTGGTAACTAGTGCTGGGCGACACGGCCTAAAAATGCAATCTCAGGTTTCTTCATTTTTACTTCAATTTGCGATTTTTTCTGATTATTTCCCCTCCTCTTTATTAAGGTAAGCCATAACAAACGGGGCCACGCTTCTGACCATTTTAAAATACGCATTTCAATGCACAACACCATTTCTTCTAATACAACCGCATGTAAATAAACTTGCCTTGCATGTTGCTAATGTTTACAAGGCGCTATTCAAACTTGTGGTTGGGTAATAATGTGTTCTGATAAGCCCCAATTCAATCAGAAAAACCCACATGAAGAGAAAAGACAAATAGGAGAAATTTATTGATACAATTACTTTGTCTTTGGCGCTCAGACCTCGGCAGCAAACATAGCGCTTAATGTTAATAGATATGCATGAACAAGAGCAAATAACAGGGCTGTTTCCCCCCCAGGCCTGAAACTGGTGGTGGAGTGGAGATGAAGTTGGTCAGTCTGTAGACTGCTGGTTAGTGAGACGGTCTGCTGAGCTTTATGGGGAGATCCAGCTGATACTAGAGCTTCACTCAGGGACCTGGAAGATGGAAGTCCAGTTGGATCACACAGGTTGAGAGAACCTGGATATTATGAGCAAGCATGAAGCGACAGTGGAGAGGAACAACTCCCTGTTGGGAAGAAACCTCTGGCAGTACCAGGCTCAACATGGTGGTCTTCTGCCGGACTGGTTGAGATGAGACAGGAAAAACGCAGTAAGAGTCTGGGAGGAATTACACTCTGATGAAGCTTTAGCTACGATGGTGGAGGAGGGGCTGGAGGTGGGTTAAAATGGTATCACCTGAATGCAGTCACACAGCGCATCCGCCGCCTGCCCAAGAGCGGATCGGAAGCCTTTTAAGATGAACTTTGGATGCTGATTGGCTTTCGTGGAGGTTTGGTTCAAAGCTGATTGGCGTAGTGTCGCAGGTGGATGTAGGAAAGCAATGAGTTTCTTCAGTTGAATTTCCGCCTAGGCTCCATAAGACACGTCATCACTGCAGTCCGAGTTATCGCTGGGTTTATTTTTCCCTACCAAAAAATAAAAGAAACGAAAATAAAAAAACATCCCCACCTGCATTTGCCGCGCCACCACTACAGCAGAGAACTTAAAGCCCTGCAGTTCCAAACAACAGATGATTTTATTCCTTTTTTGAGAACAAACTGCTCACTCACCTGCGGTTATGATGTCGTTTGTTGTTTCTGATGCTGTCGCTTTCCCAACTCTAACCTGAGAGTAACGCTGCAGCTACAAAAACTCCAGGGAACCAAAATATGCGCAGTTATAAAAATAATCTATTTAATTTTTTGAAAATCGCCCGCTGGTCAAAGTGGACTGACTAGATGCTAGGGTAGAGGCCTTTTCTTTCTGAGGTAATAGCTACAGACCTTGAAAGTTCTTCTGGTGTACAGCTTACTTCAAACAAAGAGCATAGAGAGCTTCATAACATGGCATGGCTTCCATTTAAGCCTTTCAGCGACAGGTGCAAAGTGTGTGGTTTAAAACAAGCTGCTACCGAACAATAGAGTAGTTGAAGATGTGTTTCTTATGACCGATTCTGCCTCTATGACAAGCATGTCTCTGTTTGGCTGTCGCCTGGGGAAAGGTTGTTACCATACTGCATTGTGTAGAAGCTAAGGTTTGTGGAGCAATGCATGACGCATCAACCCTGGCAAATTATGTCATTTTAGCATTGGGCACCTACAAAAAAATTGTAACCACACGGACGGGTCGGCGTTGAAAAACATGTTGGAAAAAGTCAGAGCTCCTACTGCCACGGGTTTGCAAATATAAACACCTAAAGAAATCACTTGATTTGGACAAATGATTGTTAGGAAAATTACTGTCACTATTGGATGAAACAACGAGGATTTGATGATGTTGGAAACCATTTTGGTCTACTTCAAGGGGGGAAGCAGTATAGAGCCGTACACTCTGTAAAAAGGGAGCTGATAACATTTGGTACTTAAAAGTGTGCCACTCTCACATACCTCCTCAGGCATGAATGTGTGATCTGACTAGGGACGCAACGATCCACATTTTTTTAATGATAGTTTGATAGTTTTCTGATAACAGAGCTCTGTTGGCATTAATGTTATCGTCACTGTTGATTTTTTAAGAACTTGTTATAAACATCTCCCTTATTATGTATGATGTGTGCGAATGTACAGAGGTATATCCATAAAGGCAACTTCAGGGTGGCATAAATTCAGAAAAGGAAGTCCTAAACAGAACAAGTTCCAACTGATATGCAATATGCAAGTTTAAGGGTTAGAATAAGTGTAAGTTTAGATTAAACTCATTTAGACTTTTCTGCTGTTCAAGAAAGCTTTAAATGTATTCAATTTAATACAGAAAAAGACTGAATACATTTCCCCCTAGAAATCAGGGTCCCATTTTTACAGATATCTTGAAATTTCTTTAATAATGAGGACTGTTACAGACATTAATATTAAATCTGCATCTCTAGATCTGACTTTATTTTTTTGTGTGTCCGAGGTGGGGTGACTATTTTAAAAAACATAGATCTGTTTTGAAATAACATATGCATTAACACGTGATCTATAAAGTTTAGCTAACAACTACTGTGGAGAAATACATCTTAAACAGGGCATAAGGAAAACCATCAAGATTTCTAGAGATTATAAGAATATTTGGGACTATTTTTGTCACTTCTTTTCTCTAAAAATGCGATTTCTAAATGTTTTCAACCTAAACTCTACAAAGCATCTACCAGTAAATATGCTTTGAAATTAGGTAAGAAGAAGAAAAATGCAGCAAAATGAAACTTTGGACTCAGCCTCACATTTGCAAATTTCTTTTAACCACTATATGATATTGATAAATGCATGAATACTTTTATACAGACCTACATTTTCATATTGACATTCATATTAACATTAGTATTGTTTTCTGAACATAAGTTGCGAAGTATATCTAGATAAAAATGAGCTCCTTTTAAAGAATATAGCCCAACATGTTTATCTGTATTATATCAGACTTTTAAGATGAATAAAAGGTTGAATATACTTGAATTTACTTTATATTTTTAAATAAAATCACATTCAATGGCTTCAAAAGACCTTAAATATGCATAACTAATCAAAATGTAAGATTACATTTTATTTCTATTGAGACCAATCTTTCAATTCTAGTCTATTTGAATGTCTATTATTATGCATTTGTTTGAATGCATAGTGAAACACAGAATCTTACTCCAAATGATCTCTCCTCGCCTGCTTCCTCATGCTCAGTTGCTGCTATGACCATGTTGGCTGTTGCTAAGTAACTTGTTATTCTAGGACATTTTTATCATATATATGTTGGTTAAATCCCGTTTGCTCAGGGTCAAGGGAGTGGGAGGGCTTTTCAATGAAGTCTGCTGTGAGTGAGTTGTCGGAAAAACACAAATCCCTTAAGAATAAGAAGAACCTAAAAGATCTCTTTCATTTGGAGGGCTTGATGCTGACAACCTCAGAGATTTTTTTTTGTATCCTCCAGCTTGTTTAAGACTTGAAAGATGCGGAATATACAGAATTTAACTGAAACAAGTTGATGAAAATATAAAGATTAAAATAAATAAGCTAAAATAATTTATAATTTATATACTGCTTTCAACTCTCTTACTCCTACTTTTTTTTATTTAAGATGAAATTCTGTTTTCCATTACAGTGTACTTTTTGCTTTTTGCTGGGTTGAGCTGCAGCTGCATATAAATATGAATGTCTTTGAAACGTGGATTCTATTTATTGGCGATTCAATGCACAAAGCAAAAGCCAGAAATTATTCTATAAACCCAGATACATTTATATCCTTCAATGATGCATTCCAGGAATCAGAAACTTTTCATATAATCGATTTCATTCTTTAAATTGATTTAAAAAATAAATCAGTTTTTCAATGTTATTCTAATTATCAACTAAAACCAATGTTGGATTTAAATGAATAAAGCTTTGACCTATATGACTGAAAAAATACTAAAAATTTAGCATGTGTATTATGCAAAATTGCTGATGCAATTGCTAATATTCTGCATACCATTTCACAAACTGCTCTAATTTATGTTACCAGACATAAAAAAACTCTTTGAACTAAGGTATTTCTTTAAAAGTGTGAAAATAGCTGTGCTAAATTTAAATGTTTGAAGGAAACCTGGTAATTCTTCAAAGCTAATACAGTTATAGCCCCACTCTGCTAGGTTATATTACATAAAAAAAGGTTTGTTTTCTTTTTTTCTTTCAGTACTTGATTTTAAGAGAATATTTGGATATGCATCCTTTATTTGTTTTAATAAACGTGTGTTACTTCTATGCAGCTACTGCTAACACTGCTGGTCAACCAGTAGATCACTGCTCTGGGTTACGCTGACAGATGTTCTGACAGTTCATTTCTATTCCTGTTTTAGTAAAATAAACTTATTTAAAAAATAAATAAAAATGCTGATGCACAACCCTGTACCTGCTCCCAAGAGGGAACATCTATTGAACGTGTGCAAGAGCCTGCATGAGCCCATTTCTCCTTGTTCACACTCTGTTTAAAAGGTGCTGTTTGCATCGCTTAGTTTCCAAAAGATTTGCAATTTTTCCACTATGTCAGACTCACCACCGGTAAGTAGAAATTGGGAACATATCACCAGAATGATTGACAATTAGAAGGACCACTTATTTTGATGATCCACCTGCAAAAAAACACCCTTCACTATACCTTTAGTAAATATATCATGAAGTAAATACATAAATAAAGGAAAAATATTAATTGAATAATCATAAACATCTTAATTTGTTTACATTTTTTCTAAAATATATATTAATTGACATAAATACATTTTTAAGTAGAAAAATGTATTTTGAAATAAAGCTTTGGTAAATAAATGAATAATTCTTCATGTAAAAAATATATTTTATTATTGTAAAATATATAAATATATCTTGTTTAAAGAATAGAATAGAATAGAATAGAATAGAATAGAATAGAATAGAAAAACTGGGAAATTCTGGTGTTTACAGCAGTAAAAAGATTATAGAAAAAAATAGTCAAAAAATCTCAACCTTAGAAAAAAATGCATAAGAATAAGATAATATGAATTTATCTAATGAAATATCTATTAACAGCCTTGTTTAGTTATTTGATAAAAAAAAAAAAACGACTTGCCATAGAGTTTGGTCTCTACATAAATATACAAATAAATCTTAAAATGAATATATATGTTTTAGATAAAAAAAGTAAATCTTTAAGTACATAAATAAATGACAAAATACGCTACAAATTATTTCACTATTTTTCATGGGTACATCTATTAGTTTGATTGAAAAATCCCTAATAATGTATTAAAAACATTCATTCTTTGAATATTCTAAATGAAACCACCTCCATTGTCTTTGTTTAGGGTTCCCAAGCAAAAATGCGACCATCTTTCTTTTCCTATCAGTACTAAGCTCAACATTTTACAGACAAATATTTGGTAAGGCTGAGGTAGCATTTACTGTCTACCTATGGTGATGTCTAACGTTCCCTGCATAAGATCTGATGACTTTATAGATAATTACATTTACATCTTTCCTTACTTGTAGCAGGAGAAAAGAGTTTTTACTTATTATGAAAAAGGTGCAAAAAGCCTACAATTATCCACAAAGTCCCTACTAAGACCAGAGGTTGTTTGTCTATTAGTCTGGAGAGTCTGTGAAAATATCTGATTATCCATCTATCCTGCTTTATGACAGTTTCCCCCATTGATCAGAATCGGACCTCTGTTTAAATCTGCTGATTTTTCAAATGTAACTTTAGGAAACAGGCTCAGACAGATCATATATAAGATCAGGGAAACCGTCCTCTCCCTAATTTTCTGCTATATCAACCCATCCGCCTGCCTTCCAACCTGAGGACCTGTGAAAAAGAGCAGATTGCCTTCCAACCAGGGTTCAGCCACCCCAACAACCGTCACAGTCACTGAATATTAACACTAACCCCACGTTGATAACGCCATCTGTTACCGTGGAGACGGACATGCCGTTAAAAAAAAAGTCATTAGCATCAGAGAGGTGGAGGAAAATGAGTAATGCAGTCTTCCCATCTTCATTATCTTTATCTCGCTCAACTAATATTTCATTTAGACCCTCAGCAACATGGAGGTCTGCTCATTTAACGCCTGTTACAGCCTGCAGGGTTGTTACTGTGGTATCTTAAAAAGTACATGAGCGTTTTGCACATTTTTACCCACGCTTGGTGTGAGAGGACCAGTCACGCCGAGTTCCCAACTAAGTTCCTGACAATGTGATGAACTGTGTGGTTTTAACACCAGAACCAAAGGAAAGTGAGAAAAAGGGAAAATCTGTGAACAGCTCACTGCTGCCTGCAACATTTGTGCTGCTTTGAAAGTCGAAGGCTTTAGTTTTAAACCAACAAGTTTTACACTTACTAGATACTTATTTCAAAATATATATTTGTAACAATTCTGGATCCTAAAGCATCCATATCTTAGCAAAATTTAGTATTATTGAGCTACCATTATTTTATACAAAATTGAATCCTCTAAATAAAAGGTTAACAATTTAGAAGAAAAATCTATATTTTTACCTTTTATGTGGAAATACTAAATAAAGTTACTTTGGGTTTGGCAGATATTTCTACTTTTGAATATATAAAACAAATTAGTTGGAATAGAAAGGTAGCAATTAAGGAAAGTATTTGTGCAAATGCAAATACTAAGGATTTAAAATTACCTTCACAGATGCAACAAGAAAAGGAAAAAAAAAAAAAGCTGTAAAGAGAATGAACAAAAGACTAATAAAAAGGATAAAAAGAAGGATGAAGTGAGGGAAACGGTGGAAGGACAGAAGGAGACAAGAACAAAAAGAGAATAAAAGTGGTGAATGGAAGAAAGGGACCCAATAAAGAGGAAGATCAAATAGAAAGATGAGATCAAAAAAGAAACTGAGAGAAAAAGAAAAGACATAAATGCAAAAGATGTAAAAGCTGTGAAAATACAGAAAGAAAAGACTCATGCATTCTGGGTTTCTCTGAGCTCTTTGGAAACTCTTAAAAAATCACTTAAGCGCCCAGAAGGTTGAGTCTTTTCATCTGAGGAGGTCGAGGGAAGGGTAGCAAAATGGTACAAGGCCCACTTCAAGGTCCCCTCATAGTTTGGAAAAGGAGAGCAATGGAGAGAAACGTTTTCCAGAGAGAAGAAAATAAAAGATAGAAAGAAAGGGTATGACGCATTCACAGTAACAAAAACGATGCACATATATTAGTGCGAGCTATATGTTTTTAATTATTTAACTTAATTGAATAATGAAATATTTAAAGATGCATTAATATAAAACTGTGTATTTGTTTGTGTTTTGCCAGCAGAGGGCAGTATTACATAAGTATTTTTTTGCAGTCCTATCAACAATGTAGATGTGAAATAGATGAAATAAAAACTAAAATCAAAAGAGGCAAGCAACAACAGCAAAAAAATCAGAAACATCTTATTTTTTCTTTTCTTATTAGGATTTGATTTTTAAAAACCTGATCCTTTGAACCTCCAGCATCATGCCATCCACTCCAGAGTTCTCTGATACACATTGGGTTTGTCCTCATCGCCCAGGCTGCTTGTTTACTAAGATGCGTTTTATTTTCGGTTCAGTGAGTCACAGCGTGGCCTACTCGGCGCCAAGTACCACCTCAGGAATCAGCTCAGGTTGGAGGCAGCTCCCAAACATAATTGCCCACATGAAGGTCATTGCTGCGAAGGCTGCAGGCCGGAGGCTGATCTGTGCCTTTATATGCCAGCATGGGGATAGGAGACCCCTTGACTAAACATCACACATGGAAAATTCAAGGAGAGACCCTTTGTTGTTTGCATACTCATCCTAAAATATGATACATATACTACAGTATGTTATCAACAGTATTTACTCTCCTGCCTTCAAACTCATATCAGTTCTCTGACTTTGAATTCCTACAGTAGCTGACATTCAAAAAGGCCCTTCCCAGGCAAACACCAGCCGAATTGGAGCCAACTTCCAGCCACTGTTGTGACCCCATCTTGCATATTTTTTTACTCTGCTTCCACCCTTTAATTGAATTACACTGAATCACTTCTCTTTAGATCTTAATGTCCACAAATCATGACAGAAAGAATATTTTAGTACAAAGATTGATGTAATAAAAAGGACCAGCCAAGGACCTGCCAAGTACCCATCAAGGAAAGTGGGGCAATTTTGAATGGCCACTACTGAAATATGAAGAATTTTGATATTAATATAATTTTCTGCCGCATTTTCCTAACGTTTAATGATGTATAAATAGACATTTTTAAACAGACATTTTTTTTCCCAGAAGCCTATTTATGTGTAAAGGCTCAGAAAGTAGGACTTATGATTCAGACAGACAAGATGTCTTTCAAAATGAAACACTTTTATTGACTGCTCAGCTCGTCAGCTGAAACCGGCTTGCTTGAATCTGTGGTTCTTAGTTCTGTCCGTGCCCAAAGGAAGGATTGGAAACAAGTCGGATCACTTCTCCACAACCAGATAGTTCCAGGATTGAGGCAGAGCAGACTGATGAGTTGAAGCCAGCAGACCCAGAAGAGCAGAGGAGTCCAGAGGCAGAATCCAGAGAAATGACAAAGCAGATGTCCAGTCCGGTAGATCAGAGAGCTGAAGAGGTACTGAAGGGG
>NW_015150606.1:252038-254987 GCF_000732505.1 Cyprinodon variegatus
GATCATCTGTCCATCATCGTATAAAGCCCGCCCTGACAATTTGATTGGCCCGCCAGATACTGTGCGAGCATACTCCCGCTACTATTGAGCAATGCCAGACCGAACTTCCCGACCTCAAACGTTGTGGGCGGGACTAAGTTCGGAATGGCACCCAGGCAAGTAGGTGCCAAACATACTCAAATGTGCAGGGTCAACTTTGAGCACGGCATTTTACTTTTCTATCACTAGTTCACCACTGTTTTTTTTAGCAGTCCACACTTTCTCTGCTCTCTTTTTCTAATCGTATTCTCCTTCTTTCCCATCACCCGGCTTGCCACAGGTTTACCTGCTGTGTCTAAAAGTAGCTTGCAGCAGCAACCCAGACTGACTCAGCTCATTGGCTAATTTGCATCAAGTGTAGCCTGGTCCCGCGCTCCGGAAGGTTTTAACAATATTAACAGGAGAAGCTGCGCAAGTGAAGTTTTACACTGTCGTCTGACACCATGCGGTAATTTATAAATGTTTTAAATTAGGTTGAGTCCGGATTAACTAGCAGGTGGGTCTGGATCCAGATCCCGGTCCGCTAATCCGTGACCTCTGCATATTCATTGGCATTTAAAATTTAATGACAAAAAAAGAAAAAGAAAAGTACATTGCAGTGTCATAAGGGCAATGGAAATAACCACTGAGAAAGAAAATGCATATTTTAAACAAGACAGTTATATCTGCAGTTAATACTTCATGATGTTTAGATATTACAGATAAAGGTGACTCATGCTGGTGATACATTGGGGGGATCATGGTGCTGAATCTCCATGCATAGAACGCTCAAAATGTGCATAGAGAGTATTTTACAGTTGTATGAGTTAATATCTTCGTAATTCTACTAGGAATCTGATGAACATCTAAGTAAACAGATAAAATAATCAAATTTAGTTGTCTAAAGTAAAAAAAAAACTCACCATTCAAAATCACTAAAAGCTCTAAATACCAGCAAAGAGGTTTTCGTGTTCTTGCACTAGATTATTTCCTTATCCACAGCTACCTTATCTTGTTTCTGTGAGGGAACTTGCAGCCATTCCCCAGTCAGATGTGAGCAATAATCTCTCCATGTCACCCTGGGTTTACTTCTTGGATCTGCTCCTAGTTGGACATCCTCCCAAAGACAAACAGCTTATAAATCCATCCGCTATTACACACTCCAAATAAACAAACACATAAACCTTCCATCGTTGTAGACAGAAACCTATGGAGACCCCTGCCTTGGTTAGAAAATAATCTCTTAGAAAGTTGGGATGTCGTGCCAGCCTTTGATTGGCTCTAAAAACCAGTGAAGTTGTCCACTGTTATGGAAAGGAGGTAAACTTTTTATTAAAAGTCTAACAAGCAAACTTAGTACCAGATCTTTTTTTTTTCTACATTAAGCCTCACCACTTATAAGATTTAATTACACCCTAGACATGCCTAAAGGGATAATTATCTAATTATTAATGAAATATTTTAAACCAGCCTGTTTTGGAAAACATAATCCAAGAAGATGCTCTCCAGGGTGTTTAGTTTCATCTAAAACGCCCCTAAACTGGTGCTAGTTGGTGCTCTTTTTTAATGTTGCTTATATTGGGCTCTAAGTTTTTTACACTTTTAAATATCATATCTGAACACAGGTTCTGTCTTTAATTAGATGTTTTTATTTCTTAAAACAGCTAAACATATTTTAATTGGTAATTATTTGCAAAAGCACTAACAGTCGTCCCCTCTCTAGTAGCAGAAACTAACCAACAAAGATGGATCCCAATAATTCTTAATTTGCTGATATCTTTTTATTTTATTTTATTTATTTTTTCTTTTTCTATTAATTTGCTGATATAAATTTTGGAAAAAAAATATAAAAGTTTTTATCAGCTTTCTGCACCTTTACCATTAGAATATATTAAGTAAAAAGTATCTTACTTGGTCAGAAATGATGCTGTACATAAAACATCTGGATCTGTGTAGATATGCAGATGTTCCACAACTTCTACGGTGGATTCTATGATCCTTTCCATAAAATCAGTTCCTCACCCAAAGCTCATTGGCAGTATTTACTTCCTTGGAAGAAGTCATCACAAGGGATTGGTCGACCAATGCAATGTGGACTTAGAGTAATTCTCACAAAACATGGTTTAAATGTCTGAAAGATTAAAATGTTTTATAAACTCGACAGTCTGGTTCTATAATTCAACCATAGATTATTTCAAGAAGATCCATTTTCCTATAAGGGCGACTTTAAAAGGACTTAAAGAATGTAGTTCTTGAGGAGAAAGTTCAAATCAAAGGTTACAACAACGTATTACTGTACGATGGTATTCTACAATAATATATGTTAGTGTTTGATTTTAGTAAAATACAAACACAAAGATCTTTAAAGAAGGTTGCTTTTTAAAGCTCCCAACACCAAACAAGTACAACAAATATTAATTATAACACAGAGAATGTTTTAAACACCCACCTGCTTTCTTTTTTAGTGTGCAGAGTTGCCATTTCTATGAGTAGAGGGTAGTGGAGGAGGGTAGGTTCTGAAATATGGCAAGTCAAATGATAATATAATAGCTAATGTATCGTATGTGTTTTATATTCTTAATATTTGAAAAATGAAATTTTTTGACTATCAGTTTATTACCCGAATACCATTAAGTACCCGAATACTGTCAAGCACTGTAGAAATAGAAAAGAAAGAATAACATTTTAAAATAAAAAATAAAACATTTTTATATAAAATTAAATCCAGAAATGAAAGTTAACAAAAAAAGGTTTTTGAAAGTAAGTTTTATGTTTTTTCAAATTTTGTTTAGTAATTTTTTTTCTCTTTACATTTCTTTTACAAATTATTGTTATTCACATTTTTTAAAATATTTATTTTCACCCAATTTGAATTTTTTTTTTCTATTCAAGCCCAATACAAACACTTTAAGAAAAGAAACTGGTTGCTAA
>NW_015150606.1:256201-260257 GCF_000732505.1 Cyprinodon variegatus
ATTCAAGCCCAATACAAACACTTTAAGAAAAGAAACTGGTTGCTAACTGTCATGATCTTGGCTCTGATGGCTGGTTTAAATACTCGTTCCAGTCACCTGTCTACTCTGCCTGGTTTCTCAGTACCGCTCATCTGATCCACCTGCTCCTGCCTCTATTTAAGGGACTTGCATCCAGCTATCATTGCGAGATTATCTTGTTCTCGTTCTAGCGGGGAGAGGGGTTTTTAGCATACCATTGTCATGATCTGGCCTGTTTGCTCTCCTTTAATTACTCATTCCTTTCACCTGTCGTTTTTCCCTGCCTGCCTCAATCATAATTTATTCCTCTCACCTGTTTCCTCTAGTTTATATTCAGTTCAGCCTGATCATTGCTTGTCTTTCTGTCAGTCTTTCTGTTCAGTTTTATTTGGTTCATGTCCTGGATCCTAGCAGCCAGTGGATAGAGGGTTTTAGTGTTTGTCTTGTCTCCTGACTGTCTCTCTCTGAATACTGGGTCCATCTGTCCGGGTCTCATGACAACCATAGTGTTTCTGATTTCCTGATCCTGACCTGTTCTGCCTCTCAACCACTGGGCCTGCCTGTTTCCGTCCAAACGGTCTGCCTGAACTGTCTGAGAACTTCTGGAACCCTGAATCAGCCTGTTTCTGCTCTGATTGGTATCTCTGACCGGGCTTCCGACCCCTGCATTTTCTCTGGGGCTCCAGCACCTGGGACAGTCTAGGCGGCACCCGCCACATATCATTGTCAGTCCAGCAGCTGGATCCTACCTTGTTCTCTGGCTATAGATTGAACTGTTAAACCAGGTTAATGAGTCACATGCATAATGATCCTCCTTCAGATTATCATGGTCACTAATCTTTATTTTTCTCCAACTGTTTCCAGTCATAGATGCTCTATCCACTGATTTCTATCGCGGATAAACGCTTTTTTAGTTANTATTTTTCTCCAACTGTTTCCAGTCATAGATGCTCTATCCACTGATTTCTATCGCGGATAAACGCTTTTTTAGTTAGGCCACTGCCTGTCTAGCCTAAACACTGGGTCCTTCTGTTCTGAATCGTGAAAGCTAACATCTATACAGACCAACAGAAAGTTGTCTTTTCTCCACCCTCCAGAGGAAAGCCCGCCATCAAAAGTGCAGAGAATGTAATCTGGAAGAAGCAGTTTGAAAGGAATGCAATTAGTAAAACTCAATTTAAAAAACAGAAATTTGAAATGAATAATGATAAAAAAATATATATATATTTAAAAATCTGTAAAATGTATATACAGTACTGAAGATAAAATACATTTGTAATATTTGACACTTTTCAATCCATTCACTAAAATCCATTCAATGGATTGCTTTCTTTTTCCACTTACAAAATGTATTATTGTTTGCATGCAACAATAATAAACTATAATTCACTCCATAAATACATGAAAAAGTAAGAGCAATAACCAGAAGTGCCAAACCTCTACAGCTCCTTTAAGCCTTTTAACACAGATAATCTAGTTAATTTGCAATAGTGCCGACCGAAATTCCCTTGGCACAGATAAGACTATTAGATGGATGATGTCAAGAGAAACTGGGTTGAGTGATTTTATGTGTAAATGTCACCATTTTTTTGTTGTGCACACATGTGCCAAGCTTCTGTTTACTCTGAAGACAAAAAGACAGACATCCTCTTGGCAAGAGAGCTGCAAAACTCCACTGTTTGACCCAAGCAACCAAAACAGCAAACACTTATATGTAGATTTTGGACAAAATAACCTGAATTTAGCCTGCGGGACTCAATCTGGCTGCATTTCAGGCCACTGAATCGGACAAATGATGGACCCAGAGCTCAGTTTTATGGAGGTAAGAAGTTTTTAAGCATTTTTGTAAGCTATTTAAATCATGCTGTGTGCACACACATAGACTAACAGACTTTCGTCTGTTAAGCATTGCTGGTTTTGATTTGAATAAATGTGTCGAGGGAAGAAAATCTGCCAGATGGAATCTTTATATTGGAAATTCCCAGTGGTACCTGCTATGTCCAGGGGGATGTGAAGCTCTAAAAAGCTTTAACAATGTCCTCTGGGATTCAGTGCTTTCTCCATGAAGAATAGGCTTAACTGTGTTTGTTTAAGACATGGAGAAAGAGCATCTCTGGATTATAAAGTGTCCAAACAGTGGAATACAAGGCAGGTGTTGTTTCAGGGAGGTTTTGTTGGCATCTAAAAAAATACCTTTTTTTTTCAGGAAAGATATTATGTTGCTTATAATACAGTCAGTAGAAGCTAATCAGCCGTGGACTGATGGATTGATTAAAAAAAACAAATAATATTTTTATTATTTTATTTTGTAACTCATGGGGATTTTTTTTAGCAATATGTTAGAGATGTTGATAGCTGTAGGCAGGAAGGATCTCCTGCAGCTGTCTGTCTTGCACCAGATCTAGAATGTTTTGAAATACACTTTGGATTTATCTCCCTCTCTCTGTTGGCTTTGCTCCTATCTTGCACTAGATCTAGAGTGGATTTTGAAAGGCATTTGCCCTTGCTAGGGTCCATGATTGCTGTCCAAAGAAAAAACTGAAAAGATATTGTCAAAAATGAATTTCAGCTGCACAGCACCCAACATCAGAGATGAAAAAAAAAAGAATAAAACATCAGAAAAATTGATGTCCAGGCCACATTTTCATGACTTCTCCTATTTGACACATTCTTTGCCCTAATTCTCCCAAAGTTTCTGTTATGTTGAAATGTTAGACAAAGTGCACAAAGGAATTTAGATTGGATTGGCTTGGTTAGGGATTTATTATTAATAAAACGGTAAGCCGACAAGTCTTGAGCATGACATNTAATAAAACGGTAAGCCGACAAGTCTTGAGCATGACATGGAGCCAAAGCAGAAAATGGTAAGAGAAAGCAGTAGGGTAAAGGCAAGACTCCAGTAACATACAGCAAAAATCAAGACAATGCTAAATGAATAGCAATCTATGAAATGGCACAGTTGGTGCATAATGAAAGTAACAAAGCTGATGGAGAAAGACTAACTAAAAAGAGAAGGTGAGCTAAGGCTTGATCAGAATATCTCAAATTGTACTGCTATCCAGGCTAGGAAAGGGGCTACTGGCTGCATGTATGGTGCTGGTTAAATTGGGATTACAGCCCTGTGGGAAAGAGCTACAAAAGATGGCAGACGCTCTCTATTATATGTCATGATCGGTTTAAGGAATCTGACCCACATGCAGAGAAACCACTCAGAGAACACGGAGAAAAGTTCAACAGGTTTATTTGATGTAATCTGAACGGAGGTTGGATCGAACTGGTGAACCGGAACAGGAAAGTCTGAAGGAGAGATCACAGAGATCAGTTCAGCCACTGTGGGAAAAGGGACTGCGGCTTGAATTATGCTGGAGTGAGGACTCACGTTTAAGGGGGCTCTTGTCAATCCTTGAATCCAGTCTGTGTGGGATTATCCAGAGAAGGGGGAACTCGTTGGAGAGTGGACATGTAGACTACGTTGGACCTGGAGGAGTAATGAGAGGACTGTCACTTGGATTTCCAATGGGAACTTGAACGGATCATGTGGAAGTTTTCCCCTGCTCAGTGTGAACTCAGCAAATCCTTCCAGGGGGAGAAGGTCCAGGTATCCAGTTACACAGGAAGGCTTCCTGCCGAAGAGCAAAGACAAAACCAATGTAAGTCTCAGAGAAACGAAGCTCAGGTTAGACTCTTCTAATCTCAGCTGGGCTAGAGTACCCAAAACTTGCAAACACTCTGGCGTCGAGGTAGTGACAGCCCCCTGCTCAAATACTCCTCCAGTAATGAACAGATGAGTCGCAGGTGTGCAGGGAGGCCCAACGAGGACAGGGCACCACCTGGTGGTGGAGAGAGAAGAAACAACCCACACAAACTGGATTCCTAACATGATAAAATCCAAACATTATGAGGATGAAGAAACTCTTCCTGGTTCTACCCCTTTCCTTACTGCCACACTATTCAGATCGCACAAATGGCAAAAATGGAGGCACTTCCGCTGTTGCTTAATTTCCTTACCGATTTGAGGTATTCAGATTAAGATGTAAG
>NW_015150606.1:262139-264141 GCF_000732505.1 Cyprinodon variegatus
GAAAGAAAGAAAGAAAGAAAGAAAGAAAGAAAGAAAGGTACAATCACTGTCAGGTGAGAAGGAGATAACATAAATGGAGGAACATAAGCAGGGGCAAATGGTAGAAAATAAAGAGAAAATCACATATTTAAACAATGGAAAAACATCTACAAATAAAGATATTAATAAATTTGATAATCTCTTTTTCCATACTTCATTCCTAATGGATAATTCCTACCCAGACTTGTACGTCCTTATACAAATTACCCAAGATGTTTCGTTAAGACTCTCTTATATTCTCTTATATTCATTTGATTTGCATAACTAACAGGTTTATCTTTATTAGCACACCCAGCTGTTAGACATCCAGGACTACAGTAGCCATTAGCACATGTGCAGTTTGTTTGTTCCAACATTAACCAAGCAAGAGTGACTAAAATCTGTTATTTTGACAAAATTAGGACCTTACAAAACACTAAAGCCCAAAAAAATATAGACCATACATATCCTGAAAAGTTGGGATTTGATTGAAGTTTTGTTTAAGGTTTGTATTAGTATGAAAATAAACAACTTGTATTTATTTTATCTCTAGGGATTTTTGTCCCTGTCCCATTGTCTAAAAGATAATAATCGATGTGCGGTGATTATATAGGGAATATAAACTGAGCTTTTGCTTGTGTTCATAAAAACATGCTCAGTGCTGCAATTATCATCTCTGATATAACAAAGACAACTTCTGTACAAGCTACCATTATTGAAATTTGAGAATTACTTTTTGTTTTCCCTTCAGTTAATTGTCTACCCCCAGAGATCAGCAGTCAAAGCTCTACAGAGCTTCAGGCCAGTTAATGGGTCATTAAATCAACACTGACCCACTTTTATCTAGGTTAAGGTACCGTTTCATCACCCAAACAGCATCTGTTATCTCCGTCACTGGTGATATCACAAGCTGTGTTACAGTTAAACAATGTAAGACACTATCAAATATGATTTTAAATAGCATACAAACTGTGTACCCTGCAGGATACATTTCCAAAAAAAAAAAGAAAAGTAAAACAAACTTAACATTTTACAATGAACCATACAAATAAATGTAAGATCATTTGTCAATTGCTTTTTTAAACCATATTTGAAGAATAAATATGATTATTTATTGTACGTGTAAAGATGTTGTCAATGTTTGGAGAGGTTTTTGGAATAGATCAATGTGTCATTCAGGGAGACAAAAACAAAATTTTTTATAAAGTCTCTGAGGATGCCATGAACCATTGCCTGGAAAACAGCTGGAGTGTTAAACATACCAAACGGTATGACCAAATACCGATATTTCTGAGCGGTGTGTTACATTTCTGTTTGTTCACATGCTTCTAATGCAAATGAGATCAGGCATTCCTGAGGTCAAGCCTGGTGAAAATGGTAGAACCGTGAACAGGTTCAAATGCAGAGGCAATGAGAAGCAGGGGGTATTTATTCGGTACTATGATTTGGTTAAGAGCATGGTAATCCATACAGGGCAGAAGGGAGCCATCTTTGTTGCTGACAAAGAAAAATCCCTTCACCCAAACGAGAAGAGGAAGCTAGGGACCTGTTAATATAATTCTCCATAACTTGTCGCTCTGGCCATCAGATGTAGTACAGGCGACTAGATGGTAAGGATGTTCTGGATAACAGATCGATAGCACCGTCATGTGAGGTGAGGAGGTAAAGATGGGGTTTAGTCTTATTAAACACCTGTCTTCATGAGTTATACTTCTCTGGAATAGTTGACCTACTCGCTTCAGTAGTAAAGCTAGTCACCTCAGCTTTGGGTGCCAGAGACTGACTAGATAGAACGGATGAATGTTTAAGTTGGAACACTAGGTTAGGAGTTGAGGAGTTAGACTGGAAAACTGTTTAGAGGCCAGAGATTCAGAACAGATAGTTTGCGGATGATGGAGGGTGAGCCAGGTCAGAGAGGGGGGAGGGTGAGCCAGGTCAGAGAGGATGGAGGGTGAACCAGGGCAGAGAGAATAGAGGGTGAGCC
>NW_015150606.1:264947-278197 GCF_000732505.1 Cyprinodon variegatus
TGGTTTTCCTGAAGGGTTACTGAGTTGGAGATTAAGGAGCTTGACAGAAATGCAACAGATCTCGTGAAAACCTAGCAAAGAACAGGTAAGCGAGGTTTTGACAGTGAACAGAGACAGCTGGCTCTCTGGCCCCATCTAGTGGAGATAACTCTGACCAAAAACAGGAAGAATTCTCCAGAACATAGACGCTGTATTTACATCGAAAATAAATATTTCCAAAAAAAAAAAAAAAAAAATGTATTGTTAGAGCTAATGTTGGATCTCTTCAAAAAAAATCAAACAAAACATTAACACCAAATAGAAAATGGAGGTATATGCCTTCTGCGTTGTTAAGACATGGCTGCTAAGTGCAGTAAGAAATCAGCAAAGCAGGCACGTATGGACAGATAAAAGGAAAGAAATGCTGATGTCAGCCAGAAATTATATCCGGCATTGTATTGGTCTATCTAGTATAAATTGTTAATTGCTATTACTATTGTGGAGCTGCAGAGGTGTTGCAAGTATTTTAGTTATAAGGAATTATAAGGAAAGATTTCCTGGGGTCATCTAATAGCATCTTAACCAAAGAATTGATCCCAAAAAGGGCACCCCACAAACTTCTGTGATAGGTGGGTGAAACTGTCAATCTCCTCCTTAGAATCAAGGAAAGAAAATGGTGTTCCATTTTCTTTATATATGTGATTTTCTATCCATTTAAGCCTACAAGAACACATCACAATTAAGTAAAAAAAATTAATTTGATTAAATTACAAAAGGGCAAGTTAGATCTAAAATTAACTCTGATTTTAAATAATCTGGAAATGACCAGATTAATGATTAATGGGTCACATTAACCCAAGAATAGATTGCATTTGTTAAAAGAGTAAATGTCTTCACCATTTCTGGTTGTCCTCTTTTGCTTGTTACTTGAAATGAAAATATAAAATGGATTTTGTTGAACGGTGAATTCCACCAACATTTCAGAGGACAGGTTTTTAATTTGCTGTTGAGCAGGATATATTAGCCATGGTAGTCCTGGAAGCTTGTTTTCTTTTTGGTAACGCAGATAAATAATTTGCGTTTGGTACACCATGTATGTTTTCCCACTGCAGTCCATATTCCTGCATCTTTCTGCATGCTTGATATCCATCATCTGTGGCATGTGTTTAACTCGTAGACTGTGCACTAATGGATCTGGTTGTGGAATCCTGTTTTTTTTCTTTTGGCAGATACTCTCCTTCACTTTCTTGAATGCTGTCATCTTATAGACTCCAACAGCTCTTCAGCCTGCTGCAGCTTGATGTCAGGGTACTGCTTGGTGTTCTTAACTGGTCCATTGAGCACTTTACTGTAAACGCATCACATGACACATCACATCAAAGAGTAGGGCTTGATAGGGTAAGCAGAAAGTGGAAAGGACTTTGAAGGTGAACAAAGTCCTCTATAAAGGACAAATTACATGTGCCTGGTCTCAGGAGGATGTAGGGACATATAGCTGGGGTGAAGAGGCTGCAGGCTGTAACAGCCAAAAGAGAGATGAGGACGTTTCAAAGAAGTTTTAATACAGACATTTTAAAAAGGGATGGCAATGTTCCCCAGCAGCTATAGTGATGGAGGAAGCAGGGGTGCTCCATCCTGAAAAATTTTACCTTCACCTGGTTTCATTCTCTACAAAAAAACAAAACAAAACAAAAAAAAAAACGTCTTTAAGGAACCTTTGGCTATCCGATTATATGATTAGCAAAATAATCTGTAGTTGTAGGCCAAGTTTGGATTCTGTTTATTACGTTTTTGTTGTTATGATTGTTTTTGTGTGTCCAAAAAGTATTAGACTTATATTGAATAGGAAAATAAACATACTTAGAAAGCTTAGATTCTCCACAATTCAACCACCAAGTTCATCTTATAGATATCACAGACACCAAAACACAATTAATAAAGATATAGCTGCATGTTAAATCATAATTTTTTAAGATAAACCTTCTGATTCATGTCATGGTCTTGGTTCTGTTGTTCTTTACTTTGCTCCTTGTTTTCTAGTTTTATTGGTTTAATTCCAGTTTGTTGTAATTTCTAGATTTATGTTAGTTCTTATGTTTTTCTGTTGTTGTTGTTGTTTCTTGTTTTAATGGCGGTTGACAAGCAACTTATTGGTGTGCATTACCGCCACCTACTGGTAAGGAGTGTGGATCGGAATGCAACTTAAATAAAAAAAACAAAAACTAAATCCTTTCTATCAGTTTAGTTTTCTTAAGAAAGCTTATTAAATAACGTAAATATTCAGAAGAAGAGCAATATCCCAACATATCTGATATTTTTAACTGTAACTTATTCTTTAGAAGTCGATATTCTAATTTCCTTCTCTCCTCAGAGTATTTTGGACATAACAACAAAACATGTTCTACTGTCTGTTCTATTTCCTGATGGATGTCTTCCCATTATAAATCATGTTTTTCTGTTGTTCTCTGTTGCCCTCTTGTATGTGTTCCTTTCCCCTTGGCTCCCTCGTTGTCTCCTCTCACACCTGCTCCTTATCAGCTCGTTAGCCCTCCCTTTGTCTCTGTCAGCTATATATACTCTCCCTCTGCTCTCACTCTTGGTTGGTTCCTTGTCTTTGCTGTCTTCCCATGCTGTGGTCTACGTTCCTCATTAGTTAGATTTTTGCGTTCCTGCCTTTGTTTACTTTTTGCCTCATTAAACTGCAAGAAATCTCCTCAGCCTCTCTGCCTCTGCGTTTGGGTCCTCAAACCACAATTAACCCTGACACTTCCTACTTTGAAGAGATCCTGAAGCCATATCATCCAGTTCAATGCAGCGTTGTTTTTGTCAGCCATTTTGGATTTAGGCTTAGTTTTTGTCTTTAGAACAAATTATTTAGATTGGCAGCTGGTACAGTAGAGCATCAGCGAGACTGGCTGTCTGTATTTCTATCGTTTTCTATTCTAAATGCTAACCATATTCAGTTGTCTTTATGCAGGTCTAGTCAAAAATGGGATTAGGTTGGTTAATAGAGCAACAGCACTTTAATGAGTATTCTGTAGAGGTCATTCACCTTTATTTTAGGAATAAAAAATATTGGCTCCTAAAACACCTACATAGGCCGTTAAAGGTTAACGTCAGATCCAAATTGTGAAATCATGAACTTTTCTAAAAATTCTAGTTTTCTTCCCATAACTAAATCCTTAATGTAATGAAACCCACTTAAAAAGATTATGTGCTTAAATAGTTATTATGTTTTTTCTCTCTCAAATTCATCACAGCAAATCCCTCGGCACCCCGCAGTGTCTGCAATCCTTCTGCAAAAGACTGCAGGGTCATGCATCTTTTGAGTCAATTAACCCACTTCCTTATCAGCCATGCATTACTCGGTCAGTCTGAGATCAGAGCCCTGTGGGTTTCCATCAAGACTGCAGGTTAATTGCATTCACCTCATGCCCAGTTGTAAAACAACTTTGATTAGAAGTGAAGGCCTGTGTTTGTAATCCTGTGCATTCATTTGATATATTTTTGATTAAATCAAGAGGCTGTAAAGCTGTAAGATTCTTATTAATTAAAATGATGAAGCAATATAAGGATAAACTAAATTGTGTAGTTCTAGCACGCAAATGAAGATTGTTGCTAGAATTATGTATAATCATAAACATAGAACTTCTACTTCAAATATTATCAGACATATGATAATATTTGAAGTAAGAATGTAAGAGTTAGTATTTGGAGTGGCGGCTGGTGAGATTTGTGCCTCAGGGATGCTGGTGAGCTTCCAAATCTCCAGGAAAGGTCAGAGAAGGAGAGATAGGGATCATTTCCATGTGGTTTCTTATTGCCACTGTTGAATATTTAATGGGGAAGGGAAAAAAGTCTAACAAAACCTTTGAGGAGCTTTTCCTCCTACCTTTTTTTCTGTCTTCTTCTATCACCCTCTGTCCCTGTTACTCTGTTTACTTTCTTCTGTATGCATTTCCAAACTCCTTTACTTTTCACCCGCTTGCTTTCATTCTCCCTCTTTTCTCAATTCTACAATTCAGCCCATGTCCTTCCCAGACACATCAATGTGCCAGATTAAGGCACGTATTCAATGCACATATGTTATTTTTGCACTCCTAGTCCAGCAGGTGGTAATACTTTTTCAATGAATACTGTTTCTTTCTGTTCGGAGATCTTATAAACACTGGCTTAATTTTGGGCTGCACAAAGCAAACAGGCTTGGAAATGGATTGGTCCATTGAGGTAAGCATGGCCATTTGTTAAGACACCATCCTACTGCCCAACAGGGAGAGGTTACTACAGTAACAATATCGACGAACCCTAAACTGCGTCCTGCAAGGCGACACATCTTTACTGGTGCTTCTTCTTCAGGGATGTCTGTGAAAATAAATCATCTCTGTTTGGACCCATTCATTATCTCTGGGATCCGAGACTTTTAGTCCTTTTATCATTCTTTCATACCTCGTCTGACAACCAAACCTGACCTTGACATCAATAAATTGATGAAATGTCCGCTTCGTTATCAATTTATTCCCGTAAAACTGATTCTCCTTGATGCAATTTGCAGAACAGACTGTCTGCTATGTGAAAAGAGACTCAATGCTGCAACAAACATCAAATAAAGACAAGCGAGTCTGTGAATCAGAGCAGGGACTCAACTACATTTTCTTGCAGCAAACCAATCAATCATCTGGGTGCACAATGGGAGAATGGAGCATTTATGCTGCCTGGAGTTTGGCAAAGAGAACGTTTGGGTTTTCCAGTTTGTGTCAGAGAAAATATCTGTATGAGGGCTGAATGAAGACTTTGCAGTCGATTTGTAAATGGCTACTGAAGCAATGACACTGTAATCATTTTTTACTAAAGGAATGGTCCCTATGTGATATGGATAAATTGTAGCTGGAGATTCTGCACACAAAAAGAATATAATAAAGTAGAATTATAAAACACCCCCAAAAAGTCCAGCTGTGCTCTATAATCCTGGACTAAATGGAGCAAAATGATGAAATCGGGTCTAAACAGACATTGTATGATTGCTGAAATCAATTTAGAGCTAGCTAAATTCCTTCACACCGATGAAAGGAATTACTCGTGTTAAGTTTGGGAGATATTGTTTTGCTTATTAGTTAGCTTCCTTTTTATATGATTTTATGCATCAAAAAGGACTTTTTCCTGTTTATTTATGTGAGAAAATACCTGTTGTTCTCAGTTACTAAAGAAAACAAATAGTTTGAGAAATTATTTTTAAATCTTAAAGGAATATAAAAAGATATTTGTAATTTAAGATTGTTTTAAGGATATGGAAAGATCACTGGTAAAACCGACATTAATCTGACAGGAAAAAGAAAGCTTCTGAGTCTTCAAGATTTCCAAATTAGAGCTAAAACTACAGAATGGGAAAAGTGGAATGCCAATATTGGGTTTGTGAATTTAGCTGTCGAATTATTTACAGAGCTGACTTAGATTTGGGTGTATGCAGGTAATACATTGTTGTTTCTTTGGCCCTGCTGATGCTTTAACAGCTGTTCTTTACACGGCTGGGCCAATTCTCCGCCATCTGGGTGATGGTAACTCCAAAACAGGTTTAAATCAGAGGCAACTAGATTTCACTCAGTTTTATGACAATGTTTGGACAAATATCGAGGAGTCTTTGGCTCACAATATAGCGCTGATGTTTTTATCTGAAAGTCAATCCTCCAAGCCACGATCCAAGTCAGATACAAATCAATAACCTATCCATCATATTCCTGGGTCGTTGCAGGTTGTAATGTATGAGTTTTGTTTTTAACTATTTGAAAAATAATGAGTGTGATTTATGTGGAATGAGTTCCAGGACATAGTTGTAGATGTTTGGGAACTGAAACCCCAGACCTTTGTTCTGTGATGGCTTCTGTTTTTAAAGCATAGAAGGCTTCCTTCAGCCCTTTTTCAAACTATATAACCCTATCTAAACTCTATTATATATATGTATGTATATATATATACATATATGTGTGTGTGGGTGTGGGTGTATGTGTGACTATGTATTGGTGGTCTTGTTTTACCTAAAATGTGGAGGAAGTATCCTGCAGGGACTCACAGGGACATTTAACTGGTCCCCATATGGTAAAGTTCTGTTCTTTGAGTTGAGGTTAGGACTAAGACTAAGGAGTGAATTCAGGTTATGGGTTAAGTTGGTAATAGTTAGGTTTAGGGTAAGCAGGGGCAGATTTAGGAAATCTGGGGCCCTAGGCAAAGACAGGCAGGGGGCCCTCTGAATAGAGAACACAACAAATGAAACAGACCCATTCTACAGATAGAGAAATGTCAATAGAATAGACATCCATTATTTGCTCAAAGTTTTGTTCCTTTTCTTGTTGTTTTCCTCGCTATGTTTTGTACTCAGCTGACTTTTCATGCTGTCTCTAAAGGAATGAAAGATTTTTTCCAAGCACTAAGCTCAATTAGCTGATTGCTCCTTCCTGTGTTTCCAAAAAGGCGACGGCAAAAGTAAATAACCCAGTCCTAAGACACACTTAATATTATAAGCGTTCCGATGTTCTGATGCATTTAAGTGAAAGGAGTTTATCAAAGACATAATAATGTGCACAAATAAGGAATAGTTGCAAACCCCATGCAGAAAGAACCCAGAACATTCTTGCTACAAGGTGGCAATACTACCCACTGCGCTACTGAGCAGCCCCACTTTACGATGTATTATTTTTTTTAATTATTTAATGATTTATTTTAAAATGTATTGGTTTATAGTAACAGAGAAATTGAATANGTCTGTCTGTCTGTCTGTCTGTCTGTCTGTCTGTCTATCTATCTATCTATCTATCTATCTATCTATCTATCTGTCTGTCTGTCTGTCTGTCTGTCTGTCTGTCTGTCTGTCTGTCTGTCTATCTATCTGTCTGTCTGTCTGTCTGTCTGTCTGTCTGTCTGTCTGTCTGTCTGTCTGTCTGTCTGTCTGTCTGTCTGTCTGATTGTTATATATATATATATGTGTGTGTGTGTGTGCGGCCTTTTTTTTACCTACAATGTGGAGGAAGTATCCTGCAGGGACTCACAGGGACATTTAACTGGTCCCCATATGGTAAAGTTCTGTTCTTTGAGTTGAGGTTAGGACTAGTACTAAGGAGTGAATTCAGTTAAGGTTAGGGTTAAGTTGGTAATAGTTAGGTTTAGTGTAAGGGTCTAGGTTACACCATATAAAGTGAATGCATGTCAATGAAATGTCCCCACATGTCATGCTAAGCAAAGCTAGGTGGTTGTGTGTATTTCATGATTTACTTACAGTAGATTAATATATATTATAAATTAAGGTTTACTTTGCGATGTATTCTATCCATCCATTATCTGACACGCTTGTCCCAAGTGGGGTTACGAGGGGTGCTGTTGCCTACTTCCAGCAGTCAATGGGCAAGAGGCAGGGTACACCCTGGACACGTCACCAGTCCATTGCAGGGCAACACAGAGACACACAGGACAAACAACCATTCACTCACACCTAAGAAGAATTTAGAGAAGCAAATTAACCTGACAGTCATGTTTTTGGACTGTGGGAGGAAGCCGGAGTACCCGGAGAGAACCCACACATGCTCAGGGAGAACATGCAAACCCCATGCAGAAAGAACCCAGAACATTCTTGCTGCAAGGTGGCAATACTACCCACTGCGCCACTGAGCAGCCCCACTTTACGATGTATTATTTTTTTAATTATTTAATGATTTATTTTAAAATGTATTGGTTTATAGTAACAGAGAAATTGAATAAATATACCTATTCATATCAACATTTATTTTTGCATTTCAAGGTTCCTTTGTTCCAAAATATTTTCAAAATAATGTACAAAAAAATAAATGGCCTTAAAATACCACATATAGCTTTACAAAATAAAACACCATTACGAAATCAATAAATAAAAAAGTAGACAGATGTTATATATCAAAACTACATATATTTGTATTAAAATTAAAATGCTTCAAATCAAAATTAATAAATAGATATAAAATATATCTTTTAAATAAAATAAATCTTGAAGAAAATAAATACATGGCTAAACAAATCACAAATTAAGCAAAATATTTTTTTACTATTATATTATATATTATTATTTATCATTATTATCATTTTTTTTTGTTTTTTATGGGTTTATCTTATTCATCTGATGGGATATTTATTATGAATTTTTCGATAACATTTATGAATTAATGTTTTATTTTGAATAAAATGGTTCTCCATACAGTAAAGATAGTGATGAATGAATTAGGGATCATTTCTAACATTTTTTAATTCTAGAAACAAATGACCTTTAGATCTTAACAGGTATCCAGTGAGGACTTTCTATGAGTATCACATGTCAAGGTCATAAAAATATTTATAAATTTTAAGAGATTAAATACAGCATTTTTGCTGAGATAAAATGTTCTTTTAGTAGATATAAAATGGCTGACAAAGACATTTTAAAGAGATGAATCTAGTGCATTCTGTGGATTGTCCCATCCACCCATTTCTACTATAGAGTCATGGTAAAATATATTGAATTTAGTAATTGAAGAAATGGCAATGGAAGCCTACAACGGCTGGTATCACAAACTGAAATTAGTCATTTTCTTCTCCTTAGAATAGCATCTACTCCCATGGTGCAAAATGAGACAAACTCCCTTAGGATGGTTCCAGATTTTCTATTAACTGCTCCGTCGTCATTTGCAGACTTTTCTATTCCCCCCCTCTCTCCTTTTGTTGTCTTTATTTTTAGATGGGATTGTGGGAAGAGTCTGCGTTCCCCCTGTAGGGCTTTCTCAGAGACACCTATCTATTTGCATTGAGCCACTTGGCAGCTGTGAAGACCAGCTGGTCACTGATCTGTTCCACAGCCTCGCCTTACTGTCATCCAGTGGGATTTCAGACGGAGTCTTGGACCTCTTCCTTCTCCTCTGACATACCGAGCAATAATCTCATAATTAAGATGGTATCACAGAAGGGCTCCTGGTCCCTGAAGTGATACAGTAGAAATAGGGGTGTGACATCAGATTTAAAAATACCTAAGAGTCTCACACACTCTCTGCTGTTCCCTGTTGGAAATTGTAGTAAGCATGAGTCTAAATAAGAACCTATAAAATCACACTAAATATGGTGGAACTCGGGCTAACATAGAGAAAAACAGCAATGGCAAATAAATATAGGGCAGTTAAACAACTAAACACTCGTTTTGATCTGGTTGATGTAAATAATGAACAGTTTATCTCTGGAAAGGTGATTAAATGACAGCAAATCAACAAAAAAATAATCAGGTTTCCTTATGCAAGATTAATCTTATGCCTTTTCGGGGAAAAACACTTTGCCTTTATCCCCACATCAATAATTGTGATGCAGCAAAGCATATTTAAACCATGACACTTCCACCTCCGTGCATTCCAGTCTGTGTGTAATCAGGTTTTAACCAAAACTAGTCTCTGTCCTTATGTCTTAATAATAGATTTTTGGACTCAGCTGTCCAAAGAATGGTGTTTAAGAAGTTCTGGACTTCGTCTAGTATGTTCTCTCTGACAAGCTTTATTCTCACCGTTGTGTTATTCTGAAAGAGGAACATTTTTTCCTTTTGCACACCTCCCATGAACGTTTAGTTTGCACAGTCCTCTTACAATATATTGCAAAGAAGGATTTTTTATTTTAGCATCCTGCGCTCTGCTTTCAGAGGGAACTTGACATGTTGGCAGTTGTTTCAAACATCCTCCACTTGTATGGTGGAATGACTTATAAAAAAAAAAATTAGGTTCTAATATAAAACAATAACAGTAAAAAATGCAATGAATTTACATTTTAGCTGAATTTTTACTTAAACAATGGACATATTTTATTGAACGCTTTTGCTATTTATTTTGGTTCTGGTCAGACCAGTTAAATCTTATTAAATTTAATGAGTTTATTGGACTACATTTGCTCACTAAGGAGGTTATAGAACTTTGATTGTATTTGATGAAAGCAGGGACTAATGCAAAATCGGTAGATAGCTCAATTTTTCCACTTATGATATTTACGACTAATATCCAAGGTTGTTTGGAGGGGATGGATTGAAATAAGTTTGGCCAGGGCCCAATTTAAGCTAGTTACCCCTGTTGAAGAGTCCACTGTACCTCAGAGAAAAGGATACAATGACTGACTCAATAAAGACAACAAAAAAAGATTTATGCAGTAATACATACTTGAGTGGCCTTTAACTCGGTTGTTGGTTTTAAAAAGTAACAAAAAAAAAAAAAAAAAAAAAAAAAATACTGATGTTGGTTTTAAAGATTCCAAATTCCAATCCAAAGCTTTTAATTTGAAAACTCCAATCATATCAAATTTGCTTTTATTTATCTTAACAAACCATCAGAATCAAAAAGTTTTTTAATATGCAAACCAGATTCCTTTTATGAAAAAAAAACACACACACTATATATATATATATATATATATATATATATATATAAATATATATTAGTTTCAATCGGCACCTTTTTTTATTTTCAAACTCCCAATCCACTTAAAAACTTAGCCTATCTACTGACAAATTTTACAAGCATCATCTTTTATTTTCAGACTAACTTGATCATTTGCTGTAGATGCTTTTATTTTGAAACGCTGGCTACATCTGCTTGCTGGTTGTTAACCTTTTTAACAAGTAAAGGCCTGTTAAGCAGGAGCATTTTTTTTTAAATAGAAAAACACCCTCCAGATAACAACCCGCGGCTTTTATTTTGACGGTCTTCCCGGATGCAGCCGCTGCTGCGGATCAGCACCTTGACTCTCCGCTGCTTAATAATCGCTCCGACAGCCGCTGTGGATGTTATTATCACTGGGAGAGTATAAACACCGAGACAGAGGCAGCAGCAGGAGAAATGACGGCATCTAAAGATCCGGTCCGAAAAAAGCCCAAGGACTCTCAGCAGGATGAGGTATAGAGAAAATAGAAAAAAAATCTGCTATGTTTGATGATTATTTCTGGTATCTGTGCTGACAAAGACAGCCGCTCCAGCAGTCATCCTGGAGCCAGGTTACAGCAACAGTAGCTGATCAATTCCATTATTTATGAGCATTCTACTTCTAATTCACACCTACATGATGATGCATGTAAAAATACATGCATATACTAAATGTTAAAAAGGAAAAAAATTTAAGGAATTAACCTTTATTTAAGAAGTGAGTGGTTTCCACTTATAGTGGAGTTGTGATTTGATATTGACAGTTTTAGATCCCAGGTGAGAGCTGCAGCTGCTGCATCACACCCCAAGCCTGCTCTATCTCACAGGAATCTCTGTTGCCTGTCTGCAAGCTGCTAAGCCTTAAAGTCTGTCTGCACACAGCTATCATCATCATCCTGCTTCAAGCTGAACCAACATGAGATATGGTCCTATGCTGTCAGCAGTGTCTTCAACAGGTTCCAGATAGGGAGAAGTCTACTCTTTATGACACTTTGGCTATTAGAAAAAAATAAAAATCCCACTTTTTTTAAAGCATGAAGATGTAATTTTCTTCCTTTTTGTTGATTTACTATGCAATCATTATGGTCCTCTGTCTATTTTTTTTTCCTTTATGTGTTTTGCCCTGTTTAGAAAGACAATTTAAAGGCTAGTTTATGTGGCTTTGCATCCAATTTCAATCAGTTTTGTTGCATTTCAATATGTCTTTTAAAAGTATTTATGCTTGTGGCACATATCTTTAATTTCCCTCAATAAAAACTGAATGTCTTATGGTGTTTATAGATATTGGATGGAAGGGATAGATAAATTATTCATTCTTCTTAAAAATACTTTAGATGCTGCATAAATATTAATACTTGATGCCTACCTATTGTTGTTTAACTCTCATTTATAAACCTAGGATGTTTTCTTTCTTTTTATCTGTTCTTTTCTCCTCGATTTTAGTCGTAATTGAGTGTTTATTACCCTTTGGTTTGCCACATGGCTTTTTTTCTTAGTTTAGATCTGATCTGAGTCAACATTGGTTGAGTTTTAGGAAGATCTGTATGTTTGTGTATTTTTAGAGAAGCTGTTTACATTTTTTTGTATGTCACATAAATTTTGTGTCATTTTTTTGCTTTTTAGATTTTTTTTTATAACAGTTAAAGGTTAAAGGTCCTACACCTTGACAGGTTATAAAAGTCTTCCAATCAGTCGTGTTCTTTATGATTAAAGGTCTCCCAAAACGCTTTCTTCTTACATTCAACAATGAAAACGTGATTAAAAATGTTTCTGTATCTTTCATGCAAGGAAATGTCATTGCAGAAGAATGCCACTGAAAGCCATTGTTTTTATGCTATAACAGGTTAGGGGGCCGACAGCAGCAGCAGCTTTTATTTTGAAACTATAACTAGCAGATCCAGTTCTAGGTCCCTCGTAATGTGAGCTCCAGTTAACGGGTTTGAGTGAATAGTATAACCTAATTCTGCAGAGTGGTTTGTCATTCCCATACCTTTACGCTAAACTTTTGCAAAGAGAGCATCTGAGTAGTCTTCATTGAAGTATTTTACACAAATTAACTGCTATTAATTAAGCAAAATGGCAGAATTATTGTCAAGTTTAGTGATTGAGCTTCTGTGTCAATAGGGAATGTTTTCAAGTATAAGTGCCGCCATTTTTAATGCACTAGTTACCTCTCATTGGTGCTAGTTAATGAAATAACCTTTACCATTCCAGTTCTCCAATTTTGCATGTTTGCAACCATTGCACTCAAACCCTTAATTACACTTCATAGAGGGCTGTTTGGAGGTAGGATGGGTATTGGGATGGGGCCTCTAACCGCACCAATAGCAAAACATCAAGCATTGCCTTTTATTTTGAAGCTCTAGTTACGTTTATTCATTGGTTTCTAGTTGCAGCTTTTATTTTGAAACCAAGTGTTTCAGCTGGTCAAATTTCTCTGGCTATTACAAAACAAAAACTAAAATTAGATGATGTAAGCATTTATTGGACTTACGATAAAATGTCAGTTAGTGGTTTAATAGATCAAAATGGAGTAGAATAGAAATCGGTGTTACGGCAGCAGGAAAGGATTACAGAAAAACCGGTCACACAATTTTGATCATAGAAAAGTGCATAGAAATAACAGAATAAGTGAGAGAGTATAAAATACTGCACTGTAGAGTGTTTTTACATTATAGATACTGTGTATCTGGAGAATAAATAATCATAACAGCTGTGGACATTTTAGAGTAATCGATATGTGAAAAATAGCAGCAACACCAGAGATGTGCAAGAAATGACAGAAGCATTTTATTTAACTGATTTACACACAAACTGTGCAAAAATCAGCATGAATGT
>NW_015150606.1:279101-281812 GCF_000732505.1 Cyprinodon variegatus
ACAACTCCAGATGGAAAAGTCTCTTTAGGCAAAGTCTTTCTCTTAAAAATCAATCAGTAAGTTACCACCTAACTTGCACCAACATACCCACCTGTTGAAAAGTGCTACAGGTAAAGTCTTTGAACGCTGGACTACACAAAAAACAAAAAGCTTTGACACAGTGACCTTCCACTCATTGAAACTAAAAGGCTGATTTATACTTCGAAACCAGGTCCTCTGCATAGGTGTCGCAGTGAACAAAAAGCTCTCCCCGCCCCCTCCGTAAAACACTCCACTGGACCTCTCCCAAATTGTAGCTGGCCGCAAACAGTACCGCAGACAGGAGGCCAGCTTGTTTTGTGTTTATGACCCAAATTGCGCAAAAACAACTCGTGAAGTTTGACCAGCTAGAAGAGTGAGGTGTGCGACAACGTTGGGACCCTTTTTCCACCTGGATCCCCGCTCTTTTTCGTCCTCTTGTCCCTCCGTTGTTGGACAAACTCGCCCCCACTTCATCATCTCCTCGGCCGCATCTAGTCCCACCCACAGCATATAGCGCAGACCACACTTCAGTATTGAGCATAAATCAAAAGTGTCTGCATCAAGTTCACTGCGACACTGCTGCAGGAGTATAACCAGCCCTTTAAGGGACCTACCCTGTCTTTTAATGATACTTTTACATCTCTGTTAATTGAAAATGATATGGATTTCACATATTTTATTCCGCTTTGTTATTATCCTGTAACTAATAGGTTCATGTTTTGTTATATCTTCTACATTTATCTAGTTTAATTAAAAATCTCCATCTGGTTTAGGTAAAAACTTTTTTTCTTTGATGAGTATTTAATACAGCTGGTATAAGAAAAAGTAAAAATATATTGATGTACTACTTATCTGTAAATTCAGAATATTGTATAAAAATTAAATTTATGCACTTATGTTAATCGCAAGGTCCTCTTGACACAAGAGAAGAGAGGATAAGAAGCATTTTTTTCAAAAAAAATAGCTTCTTATCAATTAATCATTTGTCGATCAACTTCAAATTAATGAATGAATTGATAACTTGAATTCCTGATTGATATATAGTTAATTTTCAGGGGTGCCCTAGATCAGACTTCACTCAGGGTCCCATTTTTGTTTAGGATATCTCTCCATACTATAGTTGCTTTCTAGCTGTTCCAAATGCTCTGACACCTCTTTGCATCTTTCACACTGGTCATCCGTACAATATCTAAGCTGTAATCCTGCTCCGCCTGTTTATGGTTTACGATCTTTAGTCCAGTCTTTTTTTTTTTTTCTCGTTAAATTCTCTCTCCTACACACACGGCTGTTGCCCTCCAAACACCGACACGCACAATTGACTTCTTCGCCTGCTTTGCTTTGCACCGACGTGAGCCGGGGAGCAGGCCGCTTTTGCAGCGAACCGTGGCTGATGAAACGTACTGGGAGCATGGCGGGAATTAGCGCCGAAATGTTGAACTAATGCTTACAGAGAGATGATGATGGCTCAGTGAGTTTATGCAGAAAAAAACGACCCTACTGCTGAGTGTGTGTCAGTGGGAATCACTTCCTCCTGCTCCATTGATTAAACACTTTCCACCTCAGCAGCCGCCTCTTTATCTTCCCATGGTCAGGATGTGCATTCTTCCAGTGTATTATGTAAAGATAATGATAAATCAATCAGATCACATTGAACTGACTCATTGAAACATATATCTTTTGTTAAAGCTGAAAAATGGTTCATTTTATGTTTGGATTTTTTTCGCAAATCTCAACTAAATGTAAACTCGATTTAGAAGTCTGTTACATAGTCCCAGAGATTAACGTCTTTTATTGGAAATCAACCCAAGAACAAAAGCTAAAGATCTTGTAAAGAGGCTGGCTAATGCTTTACCCTCGAGGAAGGAGCCATTACTCAGCAGCTAGGTTGGGGATGGCGTAATTTATACTCCCTGTTTAACGGTTACTGCCTTATTTTATAACATAAGGAGCCCATGAAGACTATCTCTGATGACTTTCCACCTTCACATTGTATAAACACATACAGGCATGTAACAGAGCTGCAAACTCCTGCTCTCATAGAGGTGGAGATACAACTGATGATTAGACGCAGCTGATTTGCAACCCAACACCTTCTACTTTCTGTGCTTTCACATTTGCTATTTATCAGTTAAATAATTTAAGGTGATGTTAGGGAGCGTGTTTTGAGTGAGCGTTGGGAATGGTGCTAATTGGGCGAATATGTGGGGATGGGAAAATAACCAAGTTAAATTTCATTAGAGATCAACAATCTGAGATTTACTTTCAATTTGTGTAGCATTAGGTAATCAGGGACTGAATGTGGTTTTGATTTAGGATGGGAGAGCACAGCCAAAACGAAGCTTTATTCATTTAGAAACTCATCAAGTGGTGATCTGCCCCACGTGCCTATGACAGGAGCTGGAAATGAAATCAACATTAAATTAAAGATATTTGCTTGGCAAGAGCCAGGTCCGCTATGTTGAGTGGAACACCAGAACAGGCATCCAGGTAGACTCCCCCTATTTGATGATGCTTTAAAGCCAGCTAGGCTAAATTTAGTCTCATTGTCCTCATGAAATGTTTGAAAGAGTAAGCAAAGAAGCAGGGGCGGAGCTAGTTGGGGGGCCAAGGGTGGCTATGGCCACCCTTACCCAATCATTGGACACCCCTACCATTCTTTCCCTCTAATACAGATGGTTGCAGCAGTAATA
>NW_015150606.1:282784-285842 GCF_000732505.1 Cyprinodon variegatus
TTTTGCATGTTTAGTTTCCTGTTGGAACAGTGTAGATTGACCCTGAGGTTCTGGCGCCTATCCGCTTTCGCTTCCCTACTCAGTGTGCATTGGTTATTGGCCACCCTTATAAAAATGTTCTGGTTACGCCTCTGCAAAGAAGTCCAGCAACCAACAGAAGGACAAATAGCTAAAAATAAGAATGTTTGCGTTTTGTGTGTACGATGGAGTATTGGGGCCTTACAAAGGGATATATAAATTTTTTTCAATTAAGAAATTTAAAGTGATTATATTATAAGAACAAAGTGATAATATAAGGTCTATGTGATTAAAGTAGTAAAATTCAGAAACTAAATTAGCAAAATTACAAATATTAAGTCATAATTTTGAGTCTACAAGAATAAACTTGTGATGTTATTAAAATAAAGTCAAAACATTGCGACAATAAAATTGTAACATTACAGCCTACCAGAATAAAGGTTTAATATTATAAGAATGAAGTGGTGACTTTACCAGAATAAAGTGACTTTAGGAGATTATTTTAAACTTTGCAAGAATAACTTCTAACATTATGAGAATAAAGTTGTAACACTACAAGATTAAAGTTACATGACCAAATTCATTGTAAAATGACAAGAATAAAGTCATAATATTACAAGATGTATTAATAAAATGGTAAAATTATGTGAGTAAAGTTATAAAATTATCAGAATTAAGTCATTAAATTTGATGATAAAGTTGCAGCAAAATTTTAACATTAAAAGACAAAAGTCTTAATATTACGAGATTAGTTATATCATTGCGAGAATAAATATGTAACCTTATGAGAGTAAAGTGGGTTAAATTATCAGAATTAAGTCGTTACATTACGAGAATACAGTCATAGGAAGGAGAATACAGTTTTAATAACACAAGAATTAATCGTAATTTTAAAGGTTAAAGTCCTAATACTTGGGAAAAAATGTCTTAACATTATGAGAATAAAGTGACATCATAATGAAAATAATGCCATATTACAAGATTAAGGAAGTAACCATACTTTCATAAGAGTTAAACTACAGTTTAGGTGAGCTTGGTTGATAACTTTATTGACGCCTTTTTCTTATTAAAAAGAAATGACTTTTTTGACTCTTTTTTTTACTTCATTATTTTCTCATAATAATATGGCTTTATTCTCATAATAATTATCAAATTTATTTTTTAAATACACATTTTCTCCTCTTTATTTTAATACATTCTCCGAATATCTCCACTTAAGTCAGAAAAGATGACCTCCCCACCCTCAACATTTTTTATTTTCCTTCAAGGCCAGATTTCAGTAAGAAAACAACAATCTACAACTGTGATGTTTTCATCCTCATAGAGTCACTAAAACTGTCATATTTTTGTCTCTTAACATGCAGAAAGCTATTCAAAAATCTATTTTACACTATTATACATATCCTTAAAATGCATAAGAGAGATTTCTGAAATACAGTTTCTGTGAGTCATGTCTTAAGTTGTCAGCTTTGAATGAATTAATGATTCCATAAAGCTCATATTTTCTGTCAAAAAGCTACTACTCAGGTTTCTGCTGGGACTCCTGGTTCTTACAAATGAAAATAAAATCAACAATTATTGGGATGTCACAGAAGGGCCTCAATGCCCTCTGCATGAGGAATGGCGTCTCTTCCGCTCTCTGTAATCACTCTAATGCTCGAGCATTTCTGTCATCAAATAACCACTTTAGCCCTCCGTTTCCATCCTTTTACTCAAGTCTTCCCCTTACATTTAAGTGCCGATGTCACTTTAGCCGCTGTCGGTTGGGAAACGGTAGCCTGCAGCAGTCTGCAACAGGAGCCGCAGCCATCTGTGGCCCAGCAATGAACCCTAATTTAAAGTCACTCACATCCTTTCCTCTTTTCATTTTGATGCAAAATTAACTGGGTGTGCTCGGCATGTTTATTAAGTCCAAAGATGGGGGATTGGACCCTATCTATTGTATTGCATGAACAAGGACACCTTCAGAAGGGGGAAAACATCTGAATATTTTTATTTTAATTCAGAATTGGGGGTGAGAGGGGGAGTGCATTTTTTTGTTCTCTCTCCTTCTGGTCCATAACAGTTAAGTCTGACTGGACATTGCAGGACATTGAATGATTATCTGAGGTACTGTTGCCTTTATATCACCTCAAACATGTCTTCCCATTATCCTCTGACCTCTGGCATCAGCAAGGCATTTGCACTAATAGAACTGCCGTTCTCTGGATATCTTCTTTTATTTTTTACCATTCTTTGTAAACCCTAGAAAAAAAAAACCCTAGATACCCAGTAGATCAGTCATTTCTGAAATACTTCGTCCAGCCCATCTTGCACCAACAACCATGCCACGTTCATGGTCACGTTACCTTTCTTCCCCATCGTGATGCTCGGTTTAAACGCCACCAGATCGTCTTGACAACATCTACATGCCTAAATGCATTGAGTTGGTCAAAGAGCAGTTGAATAGGTGTGTCTAATAAAGCAGAGAGTCAGTGTAGGTCCTGCGGACGAGACATGACCATTTTACAAATTGACAGGTTTGGCTTCTGCAAAGGTTTTTGAACACTACTCAAACAGTAGTATATTTACTTTAATCTGACCTGGACGGGGTTCTGTCCTGAGCTGTGGCATAGCCAGACAATTTTCATTGGGGTGACCAGGCAGGAACTGGTTATCAAAGGGTACCAGAACCAGTTTGGGATCAGTCTACACTGTACCAAGAGGAAAACAAACAAGCATGACATTGGCATTTTAAAAGTTAATCACTAAAGACGGAGATTTCCATAAAGCCCTTGGTAATAAACATAAACCCGGGCATACACTGTATGATATTTTCAATCTTTGCACTCAGCTAGAGCTCAAACTGTAAGATGAAATTGCAGGGTTTAAAAGTTCACAGCTCAAGATGTATGTTCTTCCACTGTGCAGCCCAATGATGCAATCTAACTGCTTCCACTGCGCGTCCAAAAACCACGCCGCAGACTCAACGTGGGAGATGGTGCTGCAGAACGCCCATGTTTGCACATGCACACCACCTGATGTTCTTGTAAATTGGGTC